>NC_132885.1:15810969-16043469 GCF_030463535.1 Salminus brasiliensis | reverse complement strand
TTTTTAGTGCATTGAGGAATTTTATTTCTCAGTGTGAATCTTATCATTCAAGACTCTTTTACTGTCCTGTCAGCACTGTCATTATTGTTTTACTAACTGTTTCTCTCTGCAGGTGATGCGGGACCCGGGGAACAAGCGGTCACGAGGCTTTGGCTTCGTAACATATTCGTGTGTAACTGAGGTTGATGCAGCAATGGCAGCTCGGCCCCATAAAGTGGATGGTCGCGTTGTCGAGCCTAAACGGGCTGTTTCCCGAGAGGTATTGTGATGCGAGACACTTGCTCACACTTTCCACATTATTTAAGGCAGATTTTTTAATAATCATGTATGTCCAGCATGTATAGTATACAGGCTCCCAGAACACAAACATAACAAACTAAGATAAACGTATAAACATAAACATATGATCTATATGTTTGTCTAAGGTAAACATATGATCTGCAATATCCACATAATTAGCAATATGTGATCTTAATGTATTTGTCTGTTTTATAGGACTCAAATAAACCAGGGGCACACCTGACTGTAAAAAAGATTTTTGTTGGAGGTATTAAGGAAGACACGGAAGAGTATCACATACGGGAATACTTTGAACGGTATGGGAAAATTGAGAGCATTGACATAATGGAGGAGCGGCCAACTGGGAAGAAGCGAGGGTTCTGTTTTGTAACATTTGATGATCATGACACGGTGGATAAAATTGTTGGTAAGAAAATATTCAGTAACTTTAGCCTTTTTTATTATTGTTGTTCCGCTTATGTGCACGCACGGAAAATTCCCATTTGTGTTTTCTCTCCAGCCCAGAAATACCACACCATAAACTCCCACAACTGTGAAGTCAGGAAAGCACTGCCAAAACAGGAAATGCAAGCCGCTTCTAACCAGAGGTGTAAGTACAACCTCATTAACATCACTTAAAGCTCAAGTGCTTTGTGTACGGTTGTGTGTGAGACACTTGTCATAGTTCTGTTGGAGTGAGCGATGTGGCACACTTGTAATATACTGATATTTGGAAACTTTTCACAGTACTATTGCTGTACAATGCAGTATTGATGTAATGACAGTATAGTTTAATCTAATTAAATTTAATTTGGTCTAGAAAAAGCAACAACAAGTGGTGCAATGTTTAAAAATCAGAAATCACAACATGTCAAAACTGAAATAAAAATGCTATATTTTTAATAAGGTATACAACTTTAAACAGGTGTCCTCCACAATATATTCAGAACAGCATTGCTGTAGCATTCGATTCAAGACTTGTTTAGGATTTGTATTAGTGCAGCTTTTAAAAAACTGAAATATCAGTTTATTTTTAAATTGATGTGTTTTATACATTTCTGTATATACTGTTTATTGTCCTAGTGTAAACAAACAGCAGAAAAGGAAAGGTTTGATTACTTTTTATCTATTTTGGTTGTTTGTTTATTTCCCTTTTAGATCGCGGTGGTGGAGGGGGTAATTTCATGGGCAGAGGAAGCAACTATGGAGGAGGCAACTTTGGAAGAGGTAGAAAAGCGAAATTAATTTAAAATCTGTTGCAGTCCTTCCACATAGATGGTCCTTGTACAACATGCATAAGTTCTGTTTTACCCCCCCATAGGAGGCTATGGAGGAGGCCGAGGAGGCTATGGAGGAGATGGCTACAATGGATTTGGTGGAGATGGTAAGATGATCCCAATTTTTTTTTGATTTGGTGGGTTTTTTTCTATGTCTGGGGGGGGAAGCTGTTGCACTGTGATAAACTGCTATATTTTATATTGTCTGTATAATGTCCTCAGGTGGTAACTACGGAGGGGGCTCTGGATATGGTGGTGGGCGCGGAGGATTTGGTGGAGGCCCTGGCTATGGTCACCAAGGAGGAGGTGGAGGAGGAGGCTTTGGGGGATATGACAACTACAATGATGGACGCAATTTTGGTGGTAATTTCCTTAAAGTGGTGGACACCATTTTAGGCCATTCACAATGGCTACTTAATGGCTTTATCAAAAAGATGAAATGTGGACACTGAGGAGATGTATTATACATCAGTCTTCTAATAAATTATACTGCACAGTTTGAAGAATGCGAATGTACATTCTATGCTTTTATTGATGCCTAAGTTGAATACACTTGACTTTAAGGGAACTTTGGTGGTGGTGGAGGAGGAGGTGGAGGTGGAAACTACAATGACTTTGGGAATTATGGAGGACAGCAGTCTAACTATGGTCCCATGAAAGGAAATAACTTTGGAGGAAGAAACTCAGGTGGACCATATGGAGGTAAAACACTCCTCACACCATGTTTGTGGCATGATGCATGTGAAGTGGACTTAGCGTGAAGCACAATGGTGGGACGTGTGGAAGCATGAGGACAGTGTGATGTTTGTTTTTATCTTTCCAGGTGGCTATGGTTCAGGTGGTGGCGGTGGAGGTGGCTATGGCTCAAGGCGGTATTAATGTGTGTATGTTGACGGTAGGTTCAGTTTTACGCACTAATTAATCAGCTGTAGACTTTTGATGACCTAGAATAACTATTTGTTTTATCCTGTATCTATTCAACAGGCTTCAGGTGGACAGGTAGCAGCAGATGAGATAACGAGAGGTCAGGAAAGCAGCAGGTTACTGAGAGAAAGCCAGGACCTGCTAGTCAGAGCACTAAAAGAGGAAACTCAAAGAAGGACTGTGAATGCTAGCTACAATGAGCAAGAGTGTAGGCAGGTACTCATGATCTAGTGTGTGTTAGTGTATGTACATTCCTTTGATCTTATTTGCCAGATTTTACGCAGTTTCTTTCTATTCTTTTTTTTTTTTTTTTTTCTTCCTTTTTTTTGGTGTATTTCAGAAACCCTGCTTTTCAGAGTGAAATATCAAGTGTCTCAGTCGTTGTAGTCAGCTTTTAACTGGTATTGTCTTAAATGATTTTCTCTCTAGAATATTTGATTTATATCTTGAGATTATATGGGTGTTTGGTTATTACAGAAGGTCATAAATTAAGTTGCAAGCTATGATATGTTTTTTGTTTTTTTTTTTTGGATTCAGCCTTTTTTTTGGTATCAAGGAAGTGAAGCTTAACAGTGTCGAGTGTAATTTTCTATTGTTAGTTTGTATGTGCTGTCTTGCGTTGTATGAAAAAAGTAATAAGCAGTGTAGATCTGTCAGATTCGAGGGCATGTACCAGATCCACTTGTACAAATAGAAGTCTAGATTGTTAAAAAAAAAAAACATTGAAAAGTGAAAAAAGAAAACCAGATTAAATAAAGTTGTGTAGTAAATTCCATAATTGAAGTTTAGTGTATCATTGAGTCTGGAAGCAAGTACAGTTGTTTTGAGTGTTTGGTGTATGTGATTTCATGAAAGTGTAGCCAATGAACTCCAAATGTCCACAATTTTGAAATGTACATATTCCTTGAACGTTTAGAAAGAGAACATCCTACAGGATTTCAGACAGAGCCTCAACTGGACCAGGCAGCGAGTTTTATCAGAAGGAGGGGGAAAAAAGAAGGGAGCATGAAGAGCCAAGTCTATGGAGAAATGCCATCAGGTGTTCCTCCAGAAAGCTAGCGTCTGTTTTTCCAAGTGTAGCCTAACCTTCCAAAAGCAGCTGACAATAGTGAAGGAAGACTAGCAAGTTCATGGACTCCAGGAGCGTGACAGCCAATGCTAGCCAGCAGAGGAAGGGAAGTGAGTATGAGGGTTTGAGGCACAGGTAAATAAGAGACAGAAGAAGAAGACGATACCAGTCTTAGGATCAGGTAAGAGTAACAATTCTGCTTAATTTACAGATCGAAAACGAAGCGGCTGGTCAGAAAATCTTGTATGACAAGTTTTCAGCGAAAGTTCTGGATGGGTAAGATTAATTCCTCAAATTGTATAGACCATTCTAGAATATCCTCCCATATCCACAATTTGTATGCAACTGATACAGTATAGTTTCATTTCTATACTATTATTAACATCTGTATTAAAAACGGATGATCTGGATTGCTCACCTGAGGATAGATAGATTCTGTAGCTAGAATGTGGGTGCGCACCTCACATAGTTACATAACCTCCAATCGTTAAATATTTTTCTCTGCATTTACTGGTAAATGTACAGGTTTCTAGGCCCTGATCAGTGACTGCAAACATCTAAATACACAGTATGTCATGAGCCACCGTGACTGTTGTTTACTTTACGGCTATTTATGAATGTATGCTGAATGCTTAAAGAAAGCATTGATTTGAAATTACAGCTTTTTCAGATAACTTCTGATGTTTAAAACTGTATCTTCAACTGGCCTCAACTATAATAAATGAAGCAAAAATGTCAAGATGACTTTTTAAAAGAGGCTTTTAGTTCTTGTTGGGGAATTTCTACCCTTCTTTGCAAAAGCTGGTTTTGGTTCTGTGAGATTCTGAGGGTGTCTTCTATGTCCTGTGCTTTTGAACAGATTATGTTTAGGTTCTGAGAGGGACCATGGCACAACTTTCAGGTAGTCCGTTATGGTTGTTGGGGTATGTTTAGTATACATACAGTCCTTTCAACCTTTTTTTTTTTTTTTTTTTTTTGCAAAACAATCATGATCCGCGTCCCTATTCTTAACAGTTGGAGGGAAGTTCTTTGCATATTTACTTTTGCATAAACATAATTTTAAAAAAAAGTATCCGGCTTGTTTAGATGTTCCTTAGGAAACATCTCAGACCGAAGTTTATGGATAGGATGTGCAAGCAGCAATTATTTTAAGTTTTGGGGAGACTATTTTTAAAAAGCTTTGAAATTTGCCATCACCTGGCTTTTTCTGTTGATGATGCCATAGCCTTAGCCCTAATAGGCTAATTAAGGTCTGATCCCTAATTGCACGGACGTCTGCTAGCTGAGGCATCAGAGCTGGGAACCCGGCGCTCTCCTCCAATGACATTGCATCAGCTTTAGTTTGAAAAATGGAGGTGGCTGGTTGCATGTGCATCACAGGAGGAATTGACTGTCTAAAATTATGGCCATTGAACAAATGATTTATATCTTTATTTACAGTCTTTCACATTATTTCTGAAGATTGGTTCATCTTCTACCCACTAAATTATTTCCTGTATACAATTTTGACAAGGGGTGCCTGAACCTTTGAATGCCACTTATTCATGCCATAAAAGATAACATATTAAGCTTAAATCTATGAGCATGATTCAAAGTTTACAAAATTATTTGCATATACTTTAATAAAATGACGCTTTGCTTCTCAACTGCCTCCACCCTGTAGCCCAGCTCAGATATTTCAGGAACTTATATTTCCTATTATTTGGATATGGGAGGATATGTTTTTACTCAGGGATAAATTAAAATATTCATTAAATGAAAGTTTTAAGAACTTGAATTTATTTGGTCAATCTTGCAACATATATATCTCTTTAATGTACATGTAAATTCCCTGTATGCTTCCACCATGATCCTATTTGCCTTTTCAATAAAGATATTTTGTAATCCCTGAAGGAGAGTCATTTTCCCTGTAATTTATTCTGGTCTATACACAGCCTCTTGTAGGCAAAGCTTATCTTTTCTTTTACAGCCTCAACCTGACACTTTTGTTCTCTTAACCTCTTCATCAAGTTCATGGCAACAGTAAATAGACTGCACTTCAGACCTTGGGTTTGTGTAATTCACACCATACCAGTGTCTCCGCTTGTAATGAAACCCTTTGAATTTGGTTCCACAATGTTACTGAATTATTAGGGCTGTATTCAGATAGAACAGGTTTGAGCAGGTAAGGCCATGAGAGTTCAACCAAGCCCTTTGATTTTAATCCTGTCACAGTAGAACTAATGAAAGGGTCATTTATCAACATATCAATATGAAACTGCATTAGCAGGGGTGGAGCTGTTGAGGATAAAAGTGCTGTTCTTTGTTTTAGATATTGTGCAGATATCTCCTACGTCGTGGCTCTTTTGAAGCAGACGGTTCTGTTTGTTCAGTCAGGCTAATGGCTTCTGAAGGACTGGTGTGGAGGGGGCATGGTTTTTAAAGATAGCATTTTGAGGGTGAAAGTGCCTGGTAGAGCAAACACTACAATGTGCAGAGCTCTGCTTTTCTTCTGTGTTTGTCCAACAGGGCTTAGTGTAGCCATCATGCAGGTTTCACATGGGCAACGGTCAAACAATGGAGCTCTGTTGCATAACCCTGCATGGTTTAGGCTCCCAGTTTAAGAGCAGTTGTGACTTGTATGTGTGGTGCACATGTTACACAAACAGCCTTTTTTTTTTTTTTAAGACAATGGAAGAACTATGGTATTGTATGGTGTCAGAGTACAAACTCTGTAAAACAAAACATCTGTTTCAGGCTTATCTGTCTTCGTAATGTAGCCTCTTAAACTCCATGCCTTTTTTTACAGCCTAATGATTATAATTCTGTAACTACACAGAAAATGTCTGAGTTATTCTCCAAGCATAGCAGTGTGAAATGAAGGACTGTGAAGATTCACTGAGTAGGCCAAGACAAGCTTCACTTGATTAAATGAATGTTTTATTTTCTTATAAAGCATGAAGTCAAGAGAAAATAGCAATAGAATTGTAAATTAAGATATAAAAACAGACTTAAGTGCCAGTGATTGCAACAAAATTAGCATCCTAAAACATGATAGATATATATACACAGTACATTGTTTTGTTTGATATTCCAATAGCAAATAAAGTATAAATGTATTTACAAACCATAGATAAAACAATCTCAGATAAAATATAAAGTACAAAATACAACAGATATTAAGAATATTAAGAAAGTAGAATAAGCAAAAACTATATAATAGTTCTGCCATCTTTACTGCTAAAGCTTAAGCAAAAATACCTATAAAGTCTTGTTTTTGCATAGTACTTAGCTAGAGAATATGCAGTACCAAGAAGGAGGAGGAAGCAGAAGAAAGTGCTAGTTGCTCTTGATCAGAGTCTTTTTGATGCGGGGGACGAGGAAAACGCTGCCGTCGGACGTCTGCTGCAGGGAATAGTCGCTGGGGGAGTAGGGTTTGCCCTGCTCGTCCTTCAACATGCTGAAGACCTCCAGGTACAGGGAGTTCAGCTGCTGCTTCATTTTCCTCAGGCTGCTGCTGTTCTCGCTCTTCTCTTTCATCAGCCGCTCCTTCTCCTCCTTCAGCGAGTCCAGCTCGTACTCCAGGCCCACGATGTTCTCCATCTTGCGCTTGCGGCAGTTCTGTGCCGCCACCTTGTTCTTGCCGCGGCGGCGGATGTCTCGGACCAGAGCCAGCTGGGCCTCGTTGAGCTGGTGCTTGGACATCAACTCATTGAAGTCGTCCACAGGCAGGTTGATGATTGTGTCGACGGTGAAGGGAATCTGCAGGGTCTTTGCTCTCTGTTCGTCACGTGAGAGCCGCGCCTCTGAGCGCTTCTTCAGCTTGTCTTTGGTGAAGGGCGGTTTGGAGAAGCCGCTGGCCTCCACCGGCTCAGTCTTTGGCTGTGTGACCATGTTCTCTTGCGTCTGTGCGAGGGGGGGTTTCTCGGCGAGGGACTGTAGTGGGCTGTCGCTTTGGAACAGCAGGGGAAACATCTCCGCATATTCCGATTCTGTGCTCCCGGGGTCACCCTCCATCTCCTCCATTTCTGAGTCGCTGAAGCCAAAGGAACCGTCTCCGTTGAGGGACCTCTCGGGGGAGCTTGCTTTGGGACTGGCATCCAGGGACAAACCAGAGTCGGAATCTGGAAATTCTGCCATGGCTTCAGGTTTTCCCATGCTGAAGTCTCCAGGAGAGAGGCTGTGCAGGTCCATGGGTTTCAGCAGAGGGTCGCTGGATAGCTCATCCAGCTGGCCCACCAGGTTTCCCCCTTCGCATGGGAGAGGGGCACTTATCACTTTAGGCTCCAGATCGGGGTAGAATATGTCGCTAAACTCATCCGCTCCAAAGCTCTCGTTCATGTCTGCCGATTTCAGATTCATCTGATTAAGGTTGGGAGGCACCACGCCGTTAAAGGCCCTGTCGTAGGCATTGATGTAGTCTGGAGGGCATATTTCAGCAGGGTTAGTGGTGATGTCTCCCAGTTCAGGCAGATACTGGTTGTAGTTTGATTCCTGAACAGTTGCAGCAGGGGCTGTGTTCACATATCCTGACATGTCCAACATCTCCTGGATGTTCAAGCAGTGCTAAAAATGAAAAACATAACAGCGTTATCACATAGCTGAGAAAAGAAGCAATTTAATTACTCCAGCAGATATGAAATTGAAAGATCAGTAGTAGGTTAGTAGTCTGGTCTGGTCTAAAATAGGAAGCAAAACAAAAACAAGTGAAGCAAACATTCCCCAGTCGCGACTCAAACCACACTGTGGCCATAAAGTTGAGTCATGTGGCTAGTTACTATGGCAACAGGCAGACTGAGGCCTCTCTATACCACATGAGGTGGCTGCTAGATCACATGGTTATGTACCTGAAAGGTAGCTACAGCTGAGTGCTGAGACCCAAATGCTAGCAGTAGTATCTTTATTAGTTTGAAAAAGTGTGTGTGTGTGTGTGTGTGTGTGTGCTTCATCGTACTTGCAAATCCATCCAGGTCTGGTCCATAGGGCCTGGCATCAGGGGATTCTGTGTAAGCATGGGCATTTCTGCAGGCATCATTAGATGGCTGCTGTCTGTGGATGAGGGAATGGAGGGATCCAGACAAGGAGGAGCAGACTACACAAAAAAGAAAAAGGGAAAATAGACTTCAATCATTCATCTGAATGTGAATATTAATATCTTTATTCTTACAGCTTTATGGTAAGCATGTGTTATCTGTGCTACGGAATAATAGGTATGTTGAGACACAATGATATGTGACCCTTCTTCTTTTACCTCTGCTGGCTCTACCAGAGGAAATGTCTCCGCCAGCAACTGCATGCACTCATCGAACGACAAGGCGTCTTCATCCTCTCTGGTGAACGCCACATTCTGCATGAACAAAGACGGACACATCCAGAACAGATTAGTGACTTCACACCCAGGGAAGAAAGCACATGATCCCAAACACTGACATTTCAGACCCTCGTCCCTGATCCATTTCCAGTCAATAATTCAACACTGGGACGCATCGCATTGCACACACCTACATGAATATTGCAGTAAAGGGCTGTTAGTACTGCTTATAGGAAGGTGTTTCTCTGAAGCCATGTGCCATTTACTTGGAAAACTGAACCACCTGAGCTCCGGTAATTACACTGAAGCAGCAGTAACCCGGCAACCCGGCAGATGCATCCCGCTGGGCTACTGATAGGGTGGGTCCTTTCCCAGAATGGAATATATATATGGAGGGCCTACGTGCTTGCATGTGCCAGCATATCTGTTTACCTGTATGATCTTGTTAACCTTTTTTTTTTTTTTTTTTTGGAGTGTGTGTTTGTGCTTGTGTGGAGGATATATATATATATATATTTAGTGTGTGTGTGTGTGTGTGTGTGAGAGAGAGAGAGAGAGAGAGAGAGACCTCTGCAGGTGCCCTGTTAAATTGTATCAGAAGGTCATCTGAGTGTGTTTGTATTTGTACGTTTCAGAACACAAATTTCCTGACTGTAGGAAAATCAGAGAAGCAGAGAGTTAACCTACAATGTCAGGAGAAACAAAATGGTGCTGAGTTTGTAAAGTGCTTTGTAAACAGGGTAAAATCATTCTTATTGGTTACTAAGTATAAGAATTATGTTAGAAATGGGAATGAGTTCGGAAAAGGGAATAGGTGCAGGGAGGAAGGGTGGGTGGGGTGGGGTGGGGTGGGAATGGGTGAAGGGATGCAGAGAGGGAAGGAGGGTTTGAGGAATGGGAATGGGTTCAAGGAATAGGTTGGGGGGGTAGGGTTGATGGGAATGGTTTCAGTGTGGGAGGGGGAAGGGTTTTGAAAGGGTGGGGGGAATGGGAATGGGTTTGTGGGGGTTCTCATTACACAGGAAATTAGGTAGCCTGTGTTTATTGTCCATTTTAAATAAATGTAACATTTTTAAAAATGTAGGTTGTTGCTGTTGGAATAAATATTACTTTAAAACTAGAGGTCCTTTACACTGTGGGGCAAACAAAAATGATCCAAAATTACTTCAGAGAACAATTGAAAGTTACAAAGTTTTCTTCCTTCTCCTGTAGTAGTAGTTTGAAGTTAGAATTTTGAAGATATAAGAGTTTGTTCTTACAGTGACAATATAGTATATTACATATCACATCTCTACAAAATGTAAACTTTTTGAAAGAAGCATTTCTACTGATGGATTAATCATTAAACGATCAATCACACTGATCTTGTCCTAAACAAACCTGTGTGTATATGTGCATAAATGCTGGCCCTCTACAGGTGTTCTGCTAGCTTGCTGCAGAATATTAAGTCTGTGTGTGTGAGTATGTCCGGGTTTGCATGCATGAATGTGTATGTACCTCTGTGATCTCTGCAGGTGCAGTGCTGGCGTGCGTCAGAGCGTTGTTGGTAGGCGTGGGCCGAGGCACAAACTCCCCAGTCTCCTCATCGAGCTGCAGCTGGGCGAGCAGAGCTTTCTCCTGCTCTCTCACTCTCTGCTGCCTCTTCTCCTCCTCCAGTTCCTTCTGCCGCTGCAGCTGCACCTCCTTCTGCCTGTAGCTGAAGTCAAACACCTCCCTGCCCGCTCCCAGATCTATGTCCTGCCTCCACAGGATATCAATCAGATCCATATCCTACAGAGGGGGAGAGAGAGAGAGACACACACAGAGAGCAGCGTTCAGCACCTTGTCACCACGCCCTATGAGTCTCTGAGGGACCTGCTGCGTTTAGCTACACAGCAGTGCACACGGCACCCTTCCCAGCCTGGCTTGGCTCACAACTCACAATGTGATCATGAATGTAATGTAGAGGAGGCAGCATGAATAATAGATGCTCTTCTCCTCTTTCCTCACATCTCTGAGACCCACCCACAGTGGCCTGAGAAACGCACACACACACACACACTCCACTGGCCTTCACTTCAGATGTACTTCCGTAGGCACGACAGAAAACTCATTGACCTTTTAAAAAAATCACGAACAAAATACAGCAAACTGGCCTATAGTAACTTCTGTTCAGGGAAACTGGTGGACAATTCTACCTGGACTCTGGTTGAGCTACAACAGAATTTGTTTATATTTGACTAATTATAAAACATGGAAAAGTTGCCCTGTGTCAACAGGATCTTTCTTAACTGATACTGGTTGAATGAGTAACTGGAGAATTTGGCATGTTAAGGTAATCTGGCAGCCCTATTGCTTTGTATGTGTTCTGTATGTGCATAGCCAGAGAGCGAGGACAGAAGGCCACTTCTGGGTTTAGTGTATCCTTGTTATCGGAGTTTGTTGATACAGCCTTGATGTAGCAGTGGAAATAATAGCAGTGGATGTTCAAAGTGGGATGTGGGATGTGGCTTTCAGAAAAATCTAAACCTCCAAGCACCCAGAATGGGTTGAGACACTGGATTTTAAAAGCCTGCTGATTAGATAAGCTTCGTAACTGAAGGCTTTATTGGACTTTCCATTGGCGCCATGGCTTAAGAAATATTTAATATGCTCAGATATGACAAAGGTCACATGAGCCCACTCGGGCTAAAGATCACAGGCTGGCTTGGCTTCACCTGCTTGCACTCACTGATCATTCATATGGACAAATAAGGAGTGCCCATTCCTTGTTTAGTGCTGTAATGGTGGTAAAATGACACTGACCAGATTCAGAATACAGTAAAATGGTAGAAGTACGATTATCAGCCAGTCCGCACACCATTAGAAAGGGTTCTTCAACGGTTCTTCCGTAAAGGCATTCGTTCCATACAGAAACATGTGAGTGTTTAAATGGTTCCTTGCCTGGTTTGGAGGTTCTACTCCTGGTTTCAATGGTTCTTTGTCAAAGACTCCTTTGTCAGCCCTCTACTACTTTTGCTCAGTCTATGATTTCATATAGCAAACCAAATGTTTCACTACTGTTAAAAGACCTAGACCTGAATTCAGAACTCTATAGAACCCTTTTTGCTTAGAATCTAATGAGTCAAAGAGAGTGAAGTCTTCAGAAAGCTTGTCCTCTTCCTCTCTGTGGCAGACAGCCAGAGCTATTAACAGCCATTAAATGAAGAATGTCTAGAGGTAAACAGTTAAGTCTCCTCTTCCTCTTTCCATCATCGCCCACCATCTTCTCGATCCGTTTATTTACACATGGGAAACACTGCAGTTCTACTGGAGTATTGTATAAAGCCTGTGTAGAAGGTCAGAGAGAGAGAGAGAGAGAGAGAGAGAGAGAGAGGGAGATGTAGGAGCATGTGACTCTGTTAAAGTCTGTAAAAAATCTACTTCCTCCGAATGCAGATCACAAGGCCTATCACCAGTAAGAAGGGGGACTATACAAAGCAGAAGTGGGTACCATGTAAAATAGGCCGTTCTGCCCCAGATACAGTACTTGAACATAGTTGCTTTTGCGTAGGTTTGTGGTCTTACAGACGCGAAAAGATGTCTGTGACTAATCGGTTGCGTAAAAGACGCATGTTGTTCGCCTACAAACTAAAAGCAGAAGAAACTTCTTTTATTCACTGAATCAAATACAGGCACAGACAAACATTCTCTCAGACAAATAAACAACATTTCAACAAATGAAAGTTTTCCTAAACAAACTGCAGAGTTAAACTGAAACCAGCCAAATACGGGCATCTAAAGAGCAGCACTGCACAACAGTAATTCTGATGCATATGTGAGGCCAGACATACTGCCTCCTTCAGCCCTGACCCTACTTTGACTTCTTTATTATGTCAGGGCCTCCCCGACACACTTCAAGCCAGAGAGACGCTCACTGGCGGTAACATCGGTGCTGTGAGAGCTCCGGGCCAGGTCTCATTAATCTATGCGAGTCAGACACACTTTCCAGCCCCAGATTACAGCCATGGGAGGGAGGGGGGAGGGAAGGAGGGATGATGAAATACCTAAACAAGAACTAAATGGATCCCTCGCACGACAAGACTGGCCTTACCTCCTACACACATGCGAAACTACCTCTTTTCCTCTCCCTCTTGCTCTCTGTTTAAGTGGAACAATGGATGGAAGATTTATGCTGGGTGTGTTTCATAATGTCAAAGCCGACCAGGTGTACACAGGTGAAAGGTATAACTATGGAGAACAAATCGCTGGTTTCAGCGATTTATAAAAGGTCAACTTTATAGGGGAGAATGGAGTCAATGCCTCTAAGGCCACTGCACAACCAAATATAATCAACTTAAAATGGCATCTTTCTTTAAATGGTATTTTGCTTATCAAAAAAGGGTGTGTGCTCACAGCTAATCCTTCCAACGCCTTGCTCTTATCTTCCTGCTCTCCCAGGAAGATAGCTTTTAGTCTTTTTTTTAGCTTTTTTAGCTTTTAAAAGCTAAAACCACTTTAAATACACAGAATATCAAAATACAAGGACTTGCTTAACATGGTCATTCCTACGCTATAGGGACAAAAGTATTGGGACACCTACAGGAACCTTAATGACATCCCATTCTACATCTCACCATAGTTATGAAGCTATAATGGCAGGTCTGGAACTTGGCAGTTATTTAGGGGGCAGAGCGTTGGGGACTTGTATGCACTATATGCGCCCCGCTCTTTAACTTTACGTGGTCTGCATTGCTGTGGTTCCTAAACACTTCCACTTCACAATAATAGCATTCGGTGTTAATGGTGGAATTTCTAGGAGTCCAGTGAGCTCTTAAGAACCACCCATTTTTACACTAATGTGTGTAAAGGCAGACTGCATGGCTAGGTACTTAACTGTATACACCTGTGGCAATGGGATGGAATAAAACACCTGAATACAATGATTGAGAGTTGTGTCCAAATATTTTTGTCCATATAATGCATGTATTTTCTTGTGTAGCAAGTTTTGCCAAGTAATGGAGACTAACAATGTCTAAATAGAATCTTTATAGTACATTTTATCTCTGAAATATATTTTGTTAGTATTCAGCCTATGTATTATTTGTACGTGTCAGTAATAATGGTAGTTTTTTGCTGGGCGTTTGCGTGCAAGTGTTTAGCTAATCTAGATGGTTTGACATCTGCTTCACAAGTGCACTAATCGGGTAGGAAAAGGTAATCCTTCAGATTCCAGCTTTTACTTGCAAATCCTTTACAACATTTTATAAACAACAACAACAGATTAGATTAGATTACATTCAAATTAGATTCCAATCTGAATGTTTTGATTTTATATAGATTTAACCCCCCCCCCCTTGTAATTATCATGACATCACTGAGATATGAACAGTATTGCAGGCTGTGTGTATAATGATGTAAAGTATGCGTTCTGGGGTTGATCCATGTAATGACCTGGCTGTGGTTTCTGTGGCCTTCTTGTAATGTTTAACTTCAGCTCCTTCCTTTGGGAGGATGATGCAAGTTTGAGGGGGGGTGGGGGTGGGGGGGGGAGACAGTTAAGCAATACAGATTCAGTATATAGTCGCTGTCTTAACAAAAACATGTATCTTTATTAGCTTTGTTGATCATTTCATTTGACTTCATTTCAGCTGCCCAGCTGCCCTTTACATCTGGTCAAATGTTTTTAGAAGGTATGGACCAACAGAGATGATCCAAAAGATTTGGTTCTTCTTCAGCGGGAGCTTACAGGCCTAATTTATCAGGATATCCGTCATTCAAAACCTGTCTGTGCCTTGTTGTATGTGTAACATGATCGATGCTACTCAACACGTAAGCTAAGCTCCTAAATAGACTGCAAATGAGGAAGCAGAATTGTAAAACAAAAAAAAAATCGAACCCATTTCCAGGTAGAGAAATGCGCTCATTCCCCACTTCCTTTTTTACACAAATGATTGTATTGCTATTGTGTGGCTTCTCTGCTGTACCATAGGCCCACTGTATGTGTACTGTCTACTGCATTAGCCTGCTTAGGGACCTAAATATTATCAAACACATTTTCAGCAGATCAGTCATTTATCTCCATGCTTTTCACTCATAATGTATGGATAATATGATCACGGTCATCATATTCGTCATGTGGTCTGTACTCTTCCCTAGACTTTAAATGAAAAAAAGAAAATCAAGCTCAGTTTCAGGTAGAGAGAAAGACCTACAGCCTCAGTTTCTTATGTTCTCCAATTAAGGCACTGAAAGACCTCACCTGTTATTATGGCCCAACAAAGCCTTCCTGTTTTAGAGTAAAAGTCGAAATCTGGTCGCCAAACCAGTTCAGAACCTGTTTACTAAACAGTGCAAAGACAGAACAGACTGGCCTGATAATGGGAGGTGAACCAAGTTTAGCTGTACCCTTTCCGCTATCATGTGACCACACGGTATAGAACAACAGCCTATGGCCTACAGACACACTTCACACATCACGTACACATGAAACAGGACTTCACGCATTCGCGCATGTGTGGCTCCATCATATCTGAATAGTGTATTCCCAATAGCATATTCTGGGGGTGTCACCTTTGTCTATTAAGCCCACGCCTTCACACATCTGACAGTCAAGTCTTTTGCCTGTGGAGCCTTTTAAACAAAGCCCTGTGTTGAGTTTGCTCAGGGCTGATCTCTTAATTATAGCTACGTACAACAGCTTCAGTCATGATAAACCAGGGGTAAAAAAATAACGACATTCCTAACAGAGCCGCCTCTTATCCTATTGTGCAACGTGCCCACAGCGTGTGGAGCAAAGGTAAGTAACCCCACCGAAGCGATGAACTACACGGACGAGATCACACGCAAACGGGGCAACAGCGCTGCCAAGGGGGACTCCGGACAGCCCACAGCAGAGGCAGAAGTCAAGCGCCACAGAAGCGTAGGCTAACTGCAAGCGTTTTCTCCTGATAAGATGGACTCATATGACTCAGGGCGTGTTAACATTGGCCACCTGACACTCGCCTTCAGCTGGAAAACTGTTGTTTACTCTCAGGATTATTTATTGGATCTTATATCTTCTCATTTCGGACGGGATGGCCTGACTTCCATGACATAGCAGAATTGTCTACAAGAGCAAAACCCAGGCTGGGAAACCAGCGCTGGAAACGCCTCCCTGTGATACTGACTGAAATTCTAGAAATTTCTTCTCGATTTCTCACTTATTTACCTATTCAGACCTGGGGATATAACTGACATGATCACAAGCCTTGAAGGGTGTTTAGACTAAAAAAAAAAAGTCTAGGTTAAACTAGCCACAGTTAGCGTGCCGTCTATGCCGATAAGACAAGAGTCCTGGTGTGTGTGTGTGTGTGTGTGTGTGTGTGTGTGTATAGGCTATGTTCGTGTGTTTCCCAGAAAATAAAGTAGCTATCCCAACAGTAACAGCCCCTGGTCTATCAGTCACACAGAAGTGACCCAAACAAACCCCGAGAAAATAAAGCGACCCTTCCTCACAGCTAAACCACACTGCGCGTCACTGCGACTTAATAGGATGTCAGGACACAAAAGCCGACACACAGGACGAGATTATTTACCTGTTGACTTGGGTTCATTTTAGGCAGCTCGATCTCCATCATTTTGGCGAGATATGCCTCTTTTATCGTCGTCTCTCCCAGTGCTGTTATATTTCTTTATATTCCTTCACAAAAAGCTGAAAATAAAAAAAAAAAACGAAACGAAACGCACGAAAGTCGTCACAGGCTCCTCTGCCCGGTCGCTGGTGGAGGAAATACAGTCTGTGGAGTTATGAAAATGTACGGAAAGCCCCAGACATTTGATGGGCGTATGCGCCACCCGCGCTAAACCAATCAGAAGCGCGAGTTGACCGGCAGAGGGATCCGCCCCCTCCCAGATTCATACGCAACCACAGGCAATCAGGCAGCTCCTCCCCTGAGCCGAGGACTGTGTAACCCACATTCTGAATAAAATGCTAAAATAGCAGCGTTTTCTCCTTTTAAATGTCAAAATGCAGTTGCCTGAAAGTGGCGACCCTATAAACTGTTTACAAAGAAGAGAAAAAATAAATACATTAAAAATGATAAAAAAGGACGTGGTCTAGGTCACTAGTGTCTCCCAGGCTGTAAGACTCCGCTTGTGTAAGAGTTAGGCCTATACTGCGTTACTGAGTTACAGAGAGTTAACCAGAATAACACAGACAGACTCTACCCAAGCCTTCTACCTTCAGACCTGGCCACTATAATGCAGTGACAGAAAGTACACTACATGTCCAAAAGTATCCAGACACCTCTTCTAATTAGTGAATTCACTTATTTAAAAATACAGCTGCAACAGAAAAGCAATGGGGCTACTCTCTGTAGTGCAGCTGCACAGAGTATCAGGTCTGCACTGTAAATAACATTCAATAACGCAAATAATCATACTTTACAATCCTTTATTTAGATAGAATGGTTAAGTGTGTGGATAAAATAGAGACTGAATGAAACAAAAATGTTAAAAAGCTGTAAAAACTTTCCTAGACCCAAACAATGCTGTATTACAGTGGTTAGCATGCTGGCTTACTGAGCCCACAGGATTGTGGGTTGATACCCAGGTCCACTAAAGCTGCCATAGCATGCTTTCTAAGCTGGGATATGGAAAGAGATGAATTTCTTGTACTGCACAGGTGTCAATTAAAGCACATTGCTAATATTAGGGGTAAGCCTACAGTGATGGCTGTGAGTCGAAGAGAGTGTAATCGTCCCGAGCTGGATGGCTCTCCCTCTCTCCCATCACTCAAACTAATGGTAGCTGAGCGGACGTCTGTTAGCTGATGTAACAGAATGGGCAGTTAGTGTTCTCCTCCAAGCGCATTCAGCATTGTGTGATGGGGAGCTGTAGTTAGAGGGTGGGAACGCCAGTTGAGAGGAGTTGGCTGCAGTCCTCCATGTGTCCTGGAGGTAGCACGTACTAGCCTTCGCTCCCCCCAGTGCTGGAAGGATCCTGTGAGAGGGGACGTTCTAGTTAGGGGGTAAAAACTGTGGGTGAATAAAGAAAATAAGCCTAAGGCATGGGTGTCCAATCTTATCCACAAAAGCTCAGTGTAGCTGCTGGTTTTAATTCCAACAAAGCAAAGCAGGAGCACACCTGATCGAGTGTGAGCCTCTACCAGACCCACCAGCACTTTCTGGGACATTTTAACACCTCTGTCCTAAGACCGTGTCCAATACTGAGGGGTCCAAGGCCGAGTGAAGGGGTACAAAGCTGTGGATCACTTAGAGAGGTGCACCAGGCCTCATTATTCTCTCACGGCCAAATGCAATCAACTACTCACTCATCATGTTCACCGACTGGAGTAAAACCTTCCCAGAGGAGTAAACGCTCTGTACACTGCCTCAAAGGGTGACAAACTCCCTCTATTGGATGTACAGTGTAGGCATATGCTGCATGTAGCATGAGGTCGTTGAGAACCAACCTGTGGGATTCTGCAACTCTCCGTCGGTCAGCTTGCGACCTCTACTGGTCACATGTGAACATGCAGCCTAATTTCTGCAGGATCATAAAAGCCTGAAAGTGCCACATATTGAATTTCACGTTGGCCTTTTATCGCGACCGAGGCGATACTAGAATCTTTCACCATCCTGCTCGGGTTTTTATTTATTACACTGAAACGGCTAATGGGGACTGAGGACATGAGCTTGTGGGCTATTAGCATGCATGCTCTGACTTCAGGCCCCTGCCTCGCTGCGCTGCTCTGCTCTGCGCTGGAGGTTAAAAGCTCCTAACTGCGTGGCCTCAAATTCAGTCGTTCAGCCGGGTTGTATTTCCATTCCTATTCTGTATTGTTGTCTTGTTAAAATCGTTCCTCCAGCTGGGTGTCTGTGCGTGTGAGAAAGAGAGAGAGCAGGAGCCTCAGCTCCCAACTGAGCCGTGCTCGGAATATTTTTATTTTTTTAACAGTGACACGTATGTGCGAAGAACCTCACTGTCCCGTCCAGTCCTCAGTCGATGACGATATAGGTCCAGTGTGTGTGAAACTACACCAAAATGTACCCCACACCAAACTTTCCCTCCCTCCCTCTCTCTCTCGAGCGCGTCCGTGATTGCGCGTGCACGATTGGCAGCTCCACGTCGACATTCTTCCAGCTGCGGACTCCGGTACACGGGAGAGTGAGTGAGAGAGTGAGAGAGAGAGAGAGAGAGAGAGAGAGAGAGGGGAGAAAGCGACGAAATCACCTCACCAACCCCGTCCGCGGCCTCAGAAAGGACGTCAAGTGCCAAATTAACGCAGAAAAGCCTCACTGGCTCTGATAGTCACGGCTGCCATATTTGGACTCGCTGTTTTTTCTTGTTTTGTTTTTTTCTTATTGCATTTTGTCTTTCGCCTCGTGTAGCCTGTAACGTGCTGAGCTGCAGCTGTGAGGTCCTGCAGGTATGTCCTCTAACCCCTTTTAATCTCCTCTAACAAGAACATTTAGAGCAGCGACACGTCGTTTTCTATGCACATCAATGCATATGACCTACTCGTGTTATTTTCTAGCTCCTATTTGTCAGAATCTTGCCAGCTGTTAAGTTGCTAATGGCAAAGTTTTGCTTCTGCTGCCACAAAAAAAGTTCAGTGTAGAATTTCTTGCGTGCAGATGTCATTCTGGTCTGCACGGCGCTCCACAAAGTCTCTCCGAGTTATTTCATGCAGGCTCGTTAAAAGGCGTGCAGTCCTCAAGCTCAACTTTTAACGCCACCTCTCTCTCTCTCTCTCTCTCTCTGTGTGTGTGTGTGTGTGTGTGTGTGTGTGTGTAAGAGAGAGAAGTTAAGCATTTGGCGACTCCTGGATGCTGAGTGTTGTGCTTTTTTCATTATAGCTAAAGAAAGGGCTTATCCTCAGCCCCGAATAGACACGTCAGCTGTTGCACCTATCGACTGCAACAGTTGTTAACTTCACAACCTTGAGGCTAGGTAAGACTGAGAGCCTGAGAGTCGACACTGAGACGTTTTCACGGTTCACGGTTTTCGCTTTTCTTTCTGTCGTGTCACCGTTTCATTTTGGTCCACACAGAGTCGTTTGTGTTCATACACACGCTGGGAGTCCAGTGTGTGCTGCCAGCGTGCGACTCCATATGTAGCCAGCTAGCTGTGTGTGAAGGGGGTTGGGGGAGAATGGGTCCAAGTTTCCAGCTGTAGGCATCTTATCGTCTTTTAAATTCCTCTTCCAGTCATTATGGGTCTATGGACCGCCTGCCTCTCTCAGCTCATGTTCAGCCATATTTACTCATGTTTCTGAGCAGTTGTAATATGGCACAGTCACACAGGAGGACAGGCAGGCTATTCTTTATGTTCTTTATGTTATGAATAATACTCATCATTTGTGCTCGTTTTCATTTTTTTAGCCTCGTCTCAAGTGGTCATCGGATTTGCTGTGATTTCGAAGACATCTAACCTGTCTCATTATACCCCTCTGTTTGACTGTGATGGCAGTGAGAAGATGAGGAGGCCCATAGTGAAGGAGGACTAGCGAGCGTCTTCTGTGGCTTTCCAAGTAAAGTTCTGTGATACACTCTGACTCTTAATTGTTTGCAGTCAGTGCATTACAGAACTTTGTTTTGGGAGTTTAAAGCTCTGGCCTGGAGGGAACAAGCATTACATCTGGAGGCAGGGATAATCAACCCCCCCAAACACACACAAACACACACACACACACACATACAGACTCACACACACTGTCCCCTGACAGCACTTAGCTCCGTTTCTCTCTCACACTAATCACACAC
Organism: Salminus brasiliensis; assembly: GCF_030463535.1. Lineage (NCBI taxonomy): Eukaryota > Metazoa > Chordata > Actinopteri > Characiformes > Bryconidae > Salminus > Salminus brasiliensis. The sequence continues at coordinate 16,022,925 of NC_132885.1, read as the reverse complement.
AAATAAAACTGTTCACTGTGACTGTCTCCCTTGTCCATACGTCACTCTGTGCTGTGTAACATCCAACAAAGTACAGAGACATTAGGTTTATTGTTCAGCTATTAGTCCTTATGCCAGGGGTGGGCAATTATGGTCCAGGAGGGCCGGAGACCTGCACAGTTTTGTGCTTTTATCTGCTCAAGCACACCTGATTCAACTCACCTGCAGGTTTAGTAGGTCTGTTGGAGCAGGGAAATCAGCAAGCTGTGCTGGACTCCGGCCCCTGTTGCCCACCCCCTGCCTTATGCAGAAACCATTGTGAATTAATATGGTAACCATTTAGTCCCACAGGGTTCTATTTTAGGGTTGTAAAACTTGCTAATTGTGTCAGTAGTTTAGTTATGAGGGCGAAGAACCAATGTATGTTCCTACGCACAGTTTTTAAGGGGTGAATTATAGAAATTACAGTCAAACAAATTCACTTGAAGCACAAAAGCAGGCGTTTTCATATTAATATCCTTCTCCGTGTGTTACGATGACACCATAAGCTCAGTTTGCTGAGGCCTAGTGTCTACAGAAAAGTATGTCAAACAGTGCATTGACAAACAAAGTCAGTCTGCCGTGTGCAGTGGTGAGAATAACCCTTATACCAGTCGCTGCTCAGTGTGAACAGCACAGTCCTGTAGCCTAGAGCTGTTAAAATGGAGAGTGTGAGGTTTGTGGTGAGTTGTTACACGGTCAGACCCACAGGAGGCACACTACAGTCTTTGCTGATCTGAGAGCAGTTTTGCCATTTTGCTTCAAAGAGGTTAAGCATTTGGGTAAGGGGAGCTGCTCCTATAACAGTGCTAAAGATCAACGTCTACCCAGACTAGCTCAGACTACCTGGCTTTCTCCTGAGGGTTCATGCCTCTACAGAAGGGCACAGGTAACAGAAGTAGAAGTAGGTTGCCACACCTTCTGGACTTAACATACTCAACCCAAATTGCAGTTCCTGCTGTAGTCCCCTGGTGAAACGAAATTTGATATAAGTGAAAGTAGAATTACTACAGTCAGAATAGGGTGGCTGGTTTTGTTAGAAATCTGGTGAGGCACTCCAGGCCAGTAAGCACATTTGTTACTCATTAGTTGTGCAAAAAAGGCTCCAAGTCAGAAACCTCATTGTCTTATTAACATTTTGCATTAATTAATGAGTGACATGTTTATGCCATTAAAAATAATAAGTTCCTTTATTCATTTTTGCAAGTACACAACATCTTTCCAGTGTTCCAGTTCAGCAGAGGGTGATGGTGTATCATTTCAGGACACACCGAAGTAATTAAATGTGTGTTTCAGCAGCCTTGGTACAACAAAGGAATAATGTTTGCACAGATCAAAATGTGCCACATTTCAATCCTCCTGTATCACATTTTGTATAGTTGTACATTGTTCAAAAGATGAATGATTCCCCAGTGAACATGGAGCTTTAGGTGTATTGCAAATACCTGATTCCAACTGCACATGTTTTTTGGACACAACCAAGTTTGATGTTTCAAAACACTGAAAACTGAACAGCAGTAGCAGGTGCTGTTGTTGGTTTATTGGAGATCTGAGACATGTACAGTGGCATGCAGATGTTTGGCCTCCCCTGGTCAAAATGTCAGTTGTGAAGAGCTAAACAAGTGAAAGATGACCTGATTTCCAAAAGGCATGAAGTTAAAGATGACACATTTCTATAATATTTGAAGCAAAAATAGTTTTTGACTTGTTGACTTTTACCGTTTCTAAATAAGTCTGGTCACCTTGCATAGCCAGCACTTAGTAACACTCCTGATGGCAAGTAGTTCAAATTGTGAATGCTTTTTGTAGCAGCTAAGAGTTGCAAAAGGCTTCTAGTTCTGTGACTTTCTTGGATCGTCTTGCTTCACTGCTCTTTTGAGGAATTTGATGATGTTTAGGTTGGGGGACAGTAAAAGCCACGTTCAGCTTGTGCCTCCTAACATAGTCCATTGTGGATTTTGAGGTGTGTTTAGGTTCATTATCCTGCTTTAGAAGCCATTCCCTTTTGTCTTCAGTTTCTTACAGATGATGTGATGTTTGTCTTCAGAATTTGCTGGTATTCAACTGAATTCCTTTATCTTTCTACTAAAGACATGTTCCCCATACATAAAACCCTAAACAGGATCGATCCACCCCCAATGGTTAACAGGTGGAGAGGTGGTCTTTTCATTAAACTCTGTACCGTAACTTTTTTCCCCAAATCTACCTTTGCTCATCACAGCCACATTTAGTTTGAACCTGATCAGTCCACAGGACCTGATCACAAGATGCATCAGGTTTGTTTAGATGTGCCTTTAAAAGCGTCTGGTGCTGAATGTCATGGTGAGAATGCAAAAGAAGAGTTTTACTGATAACACTAGTCCAAAATCTTTAGTTTTTAAGTAAAATAGTGAAATCAGTTTGAGTCCTAGGCAGCTATTTAGAAAAGCTCATGGCCGCTGATTTTTGGGACAAGGTATGAGAATTAATAGTATTTATAAACCTTTTTAAATTAGCACCATCAGGTCTTTCCTAACAATGATTGTGAACAAGCCATAGCCCTAACAAGCTAATTAAGGTCTATACACGTGTCTTTAAAGCACTCATACTTTTGCATAGTGCTCTTTTTCATACATAGGTTGTACAAAAAAATACACTAATCTTGCTTACAGTGTTGATAAGAATGTTTTATCTTTATCTTTAACCTTTTGGAGATCAGTTGTAATCACTTAGCTATTCACAACAACAGACATTTTGATCAGGGTTAGGAATTTGTGTGTGTGTGTGTGTGTGTGTGTGTATATATATATATATATATATATATATATATATATATATATATAAGTGTGTGTACATAATTCTCATAATCTCATATCACTTACTCTCAGTGTTTGCTTTTATGTTCTGATATTTGACATTGCCAGTGCAACAAACCGAGCCATTTAATTGCATTTCATTGAGTATATATATATATATATATATATATATATATATATATATATATATATATATATTTGAAATACCTTCAAAACAATTGGACTCTCAGGTGCTAGTATGAAGTTGATTCCACAGCTCCCTGATGGCTGTCGACAAAATTCCCGTAGAACAAAGCCCGGTGCTACTAGCAAGTCAGATGAACAGAGGAAGTGAGATGGACAGTATTAAGATAATAATTTGCCCTGACATATATTTCTGATAAAGACTAAATTATGCTGTTATTTTTAAATTGGGGGACATACATATTTACTATTCATACAAAACTATTGAGACTATTGAGTTTAACTACTTTACTGTGCACCGATTACTGACACAGGCATTTAACTGCGCATGCACAGCCTGCGCAGTTTATTCGCTAAATAACAAAAACACTGCCAATATAACAGGGTGCTCTGGAGCAGCCACACATCAGTCTAAAGTCACTATGTCCAATGCCATCCAGTAGATAGAGGGGCATGAGGTCCTGCAGCACTGAGCAGTGGAGCAGTGAAACCGTCTTATGTACAGTGCTGGAGCTCCAGCCAATACCTAAAGGTACATACGTTTAAAGTGACATTTGTGGTGTATAACTAATCATCCATTATGAGTACTGGACCTCACTAATGGCCTGCACACATACACCATGTGACACTCATCTGCAACTTTTTTTGAGATCAAGGGTATCAAGACAAAAGTGGGTTGCGTCTCTTTTTTATATAAGAAAATGTAAGTAAAATCCTATGTCAGCTGAGTTGAATTGCTAAATTGCAGTAGTGAAAATGTCATGTTGACACTATGTGTTGAGACTCCGCTTCAGAGAACACATTTCCACTGCTACACCTCAAGCCAACACTTGGCCTTGGGGAATGATTTCAGGCCTATGTAGTGTAGTTTATCACTATACTAGACATCAAATGATACTATGAAAAAAGTACTCCTAATAGTTTGAACTGTAAATGTTTATTCAAATGAAATGTTTACAGCTCAAACAAAATACTATGGCAAGCTTGTGTTAACTTACTTACATCAAATACTGAAAATTGCTAAATCTGCTAAATTGCAGTAATGAAAAGTGCAGAACTCTTGACACTGTGTTGAGACCCACTCCAGAGAACACTGCTTCACTGCTCCACAGCTCAGTGCTGGGGGTTAGAGACCCCTATAGCTGATGCTTAGGCTTGGTAATGATTTCAGGCTTGAAGTGTGGTATTTCACAATACTATAAACCAAATATTATATCAATATCATAATATTATAAGAATTGCTTGAACTTTTTAAGCTTATATAAACAGCAGCCTTTCTACAAAATAGTTAAAATTCTGTCGACTGGCAGCGTATTTAAGCAGTGTTCAAAATTGTAATACTGAACTTTGTGCCAAGTACTTGTGGTAGTGTTAAGACACTGCACTGCTTCACGATACTGGGGGCTTTATACCCCCCCTGCCGACGCTTGGCCTAGGGTGTGACGACCTTAGGATCATGTACGTAGGCTCATGGGCTGCTCGTCCCATTCAATGCTCCCAATGTAGGGGCAATGCATTCATATGGAGATAATGCAAGCTGTGATGCACTGTGTTCACACACGCGCGTCATCCTTGTGAGTGAGTGAGTGTGTGTGTGTGTGTGTGTGACGGCGCGCGCCCTCACTACCTCACATCCTCCCTCGCGTTGGCGCGCGCCGCTGACCCCCGGCCCTCAAACGCGGAAGCGGCATGGCGTCAGACGGTCACATCTGTGAGCGCAGGAGAGCTGCAGAGAGAAGACTGAGAGTTATAAGCGGACACCTGCACAAACGAGACCAGGATGTGCACACGACCGTGTCCGCGCAGGAGTGTAAAGCCGAGGCGCCCGGAGACAGCCCCGCTAAAGCCACCCCGGTGCCGAAAAGAAGGTAGGCTGAGCTGAGCTGGTGGTAGTGAGGAGGGGGATCTATGGGGATGAACCGAACGAGCCATCTAGATTAGCACAACGGCTACAGCAGCTAACAGTAGCTACCCTTAGTTTAAGGAGCAGAGCAGCCACAAAAACACTGATACGATCTTTAGCTGTAGCCATGAGGGCAAGCGAAACGAGGCGCACAGCTGACAGTTAGCATGTGGACTGTGACAGCATGCTAATGGGTGGGTAGTAGCTTTCATACTCTGGCTCTCAGACGAGGCTGAAGTTGGCTTCTGATTCGAATTTTCCGTTCCACCTTAAATAGTGGGCAGTTCCGTTCTCGCCCCGGTACGTGCCCGTATGTAGGTGCTGCGCCAGTTAAGGTGGAACGGAAAATTCCAAGAAGAAGCCAACTTCAGCTCCATGCTCGTCTGTTAGCTCCCTTAGCATGAGCTAAGAAGCTGCCCGAGGCTTTTTAAGCACACTTTACCAGCACTCTGGATTTCAGAAAACTCCCGTTAATGAATGGAGTGTGTAATTGTAAAAGGCCAGGCCGTGTAGGAGTGTATCGATAGCTCTGCTGGTAGCAGTAGCAGGCAGTGGTAGGCAGTAGCTGGCTTCAGAATGGGGCTCTTCTTTTCAGATAAACAAAGTCTCCCTTCATCCCTGCGAACTGGGCGCGGTGAGGGACCGTGTACAAACATGTGGCGCAGAAATTAACTTGGCTGTTAAGAGTCAGAGAGCTACGGATTAAACGTGGTTAGGCAATTAGGATCAGTGACATGACGTGCAGTGGTAGTGAGGTACAATGCGTAAAGCCGGGCTGTGTCGTGTCAAGTCAAGCCCATTCATTAAAAGCAGAGCGCTACCTCGATTAACAGCTCTGCAGAGCAGGTCTCAGGCAGTTACAAAACCATGACATTTCTACTCAGTTATATTTTCCTCTATACTGACTTGTGTAATATGTTTTCTGAAGTTTATGAAGAGTTGCTCCAAATAAAGAAGCCCTGTAAATGTTTAATTAATGAAAAAAAAAATGTTCTGCATAACTGAGAACTACTCAAATGTGGCTAAGAATGTGACCCCTCCACAGTAGACAGGTCATAAAGCCCATTTCTGCGCATGTCAAATACTGGAACAGCAAAGTGTAACTTTAATTTTGTACACAGACATCCTTTACTCTGATTGGATGAGAGCTCTGGTGGCCTGACTTCAGATTCCCTAACAGGAAAGGCAGCTTTTCCGCTGGCGGGATCATTGTGTAGTGACATCTAGTGTCAGACACTATTACAGCAGTCCTCATTCTTATCAAATCATTTTTCCTATACACCCTTGAGGAAAACCCAGGGGAGAAACAGCAGAATTTAGGCCACTGTGCCAACATTCAAACTGTGACAGTGTGTGTCTTTCAGCAGTGGTGAAGAAAAGCTCTGATCACAGAGCTCTCTGGGATGTGTGTTAACGCGTCTGTACGCTCATATCTCAGTTATACGGTTGTTGTAGTATTATTGGGAGCTGTGGAAAGTTCAGTAAGATATTCATGTTTACTCTGTTTCCAAATTCTGAATAGAGCATAGCCTTCCTGGTGCAGGTCATCGATAACACACTGGAGAGTTTCCTGTGTGTGTTTAGTGGGTGGCTCTGTCGCCTGCTGTTGTGAAACCCAGTGAAAACGTCCAAAGAAATGTCCAACAGTTCACTATTCAGATATAACTAGGGTTGCACAATCAGAATGGACCAGTACTGACTCAGAATGAGCCGTTAGCAAAGGGTCTGTGGTAGATCTGTGTTGTAGATGCCTCTGATTTTCAGTGTAGCTCTTTGTTTGATTATATATTGCATAAATATGCAACTTTCATGCAGGACTTTTAAAATGCCAGTTTGGCCCATTAAAGAGCAAACAACTGTGTTTTATTACTACACCAGCCAATAGAAAGTACTGGAAATGTGCTAGTGTGTTCTGTGTGTTCGTTTAGCCCACACAGTGTGGACTTCAGGATTACAAAAGGCTAATAAAATCAAGCCATTGGACAATCTCATTGTAGAGAAATTAGATTCTGCAATAAATATCACCCACGTTTTATGATTTTTATGGTTTAATGTCATGGTTTTTGTGTGGTGAAGGTTTCTGTTGATAGTGCAACCACTGCACGCATTGCTTGGGGGGTAATGAGGTCAGGTTGCGGTCAGTGGTTTGTGAGGGGTGAGACCTTACAGATGCCCTTCAGGACACGTTTGAATGTTAGAACATGAGTACTGAAGAGCTTCTCTTCAGGGAGAAACCTGACATAAGCTGCTGTTATCCTGCTAGTCCTTCCAAGTGTTTGAGGAAAAACATGTCTTTGTCCTCTGTAAAAGACACTGAGGGACATCTAGGTCATCATTTTCTCATCTTCTGAGCTAAATAGAGGGCGTATTTGGAGGCGAGCTTCAGGAATCCAGTTTTATACTATTATAGTAGGACGGTAAACATCTGAAATTTTATAAATGTTATAGACTTCAGGAGGGCCAATATGCAGCTGTATTTACTGTGGCTTGTTTACCAGAGTAAAGGTGAAAGGCACGTGGCCTTGAATAAAAGGGTTCAGTAGTGTTAACTGGACATAATGTTCTTTTCATTTTATATACAAGCCTGTCTTAGTTATCTTGACGTTTGACTCTGGCAGTAACTTGATAAGAAAGGCCTGTTCTTCTTTATTTTCAGATGAATATAAGTAACCTAAAATATGTTTTAAGTTAACCTGTATTGCACATTAATACACAATACTGGATTAACTCTACTTTGTGTTTTGGGATGTGCTCACGTTCTGAATTTTGCTCTTTAGAGGCTATTTGATTTATTAGGATTAGGTTGATAAAATGTTCTATGTAAGTTTGCATGTTCAGGACTCTCCATAGATATTTACCAGTATAGGAGTGTAACAGATTAGTACGTTAAAATGTACGTGAAAAGATCAGTACGTTATTGGGTTGTTGTTGTTGTTATTATTGAATATTGAGCTGTCTTGTCATTTTCACCATACAAACTTCATACATACATCCATACAGAGATTGTACTTAATTAATTGGGAGAATTGGTCTGAAATAACAAGATTTTCTAAATGAAAAAAGGGGTTATAACAGTTTTGACAGTTTTTGATAACGGACTAGATTTTGTGTTATGGATGAGGTTTAGATCCATTGACTGACACAGTGTTGCATGTACAAGCTTGGCACGAGTGAGGAAATTTGCATATCTTATCATGTGACCTATTGAGAATAATGTAGAAAAAAATCTTCAAAACACAGATATTCATTGAAATACTAAATACACAGCAGTTCAACTGCGCAGGATGTTGAGAATGTGACCTCAAATGGACATCAGGTTTTGAAACTACACATTTTCTAAAATACATCTTTTGGTGTAGTTTTAAAAACTACAGCAGCAAACACCATGTTTTGCAATATGTATTTTGCCACACCATATTTGCGTCTTGAATGAACATGCAATACAACACTTGTTTGTTGCTTTTGGAAGAACAAGTAGAATTGCATATGTGTCATTGCCCCTCCCTTCTAAAAAATGTAACCCCAATGAAGTAGCATGTTATAGCACGTAGCAACTTATTTTAGCCCAAAGGCACAATGTTAACATTACTAGCTTACAGCCTAAATTGTTTTTTATTTTTATGTTCCTGTTGCAGTTATTTAACGACCGCCTTTAGATCATCTTTGCTACAGCTTGTCTCGAGTGAAATAACCCCACAAAAGGTTTTAGGCACCAGTTTGTCATATTTTCTTAACCTTTTTTTAATTATCTAAATGAGCTGCTTCCCACACATTCTTCACTGCTGTAGTTTTTTCGTTTCCCAGCACATCACCTGAACGTCCTCACTCCTCCACCCACTCCATCACTTGATGAGTCTTGTGTCTAGCATTGTCTGGTTGGTGTATCAAGTTTTGAACCAAAAGAAGGAGATGGATTTCTTAAAACACATTTAAAACACTTCTGTATCCATCAGCACAATTCCTGTTTGACTGCCAGCGTACATCCTGGACGCCATGTTTGAATAATAATGTCCCTGTACAGCTTATACACCAGATGAGAGCAGGAAAATTAAGTTACATTATATTTTCCTGCTACCACGTTTGAAGGACAGCTTTGTTTTGGAAGGGAGTGAGAGCCTCTGGATCTCTGTCTCAGATGGCCGTGTATCTCCTGTGAGCCAAACTCAAGTTCCACAACTAAGATGCCCATGCTTCTTAAGGGGGGTCCCAGTAGTTCTGATATTTGTCTCATCAGTACACTGGTGATTGCATGCTCTTCCATAGTATTTTCTGTAAGCAGGTGAGGTTTGACTACAAACGGGCAGAGGAAAGTAGTCCTCCGTCTCCTGTCACCTCTCGTGTTATTTACCCTGATCCAGGATGGCCCGCATTCATCACTGATTCATATGCCTGTCGCCTCACCTGCTGCATATGAGTTATAGCACAGGAGCTCAGATAAAATCATGAGTTATGTAGGTTATTTATTCTGCTCTCTGATTCGTGTCCATACAGATTGAACACTGTGATTTAGCGCACCCCTACCCTCCCCCTCTCCCGCTTCCTCTCTTAGCATATTAACACACATCCAAAGTCTTTTCAGGCAGATGGAAATGTAATTTAATGTTTTATTAACTTTTTCTAGTCGTTTTTTTAACATGCTCATGGCATGTCAGCCTGTGCAAGGACATCAGTCGATCTGTGTGCAAGCAGTTGGAGAACTTTTTTAAGCAGTATCCCTCAGAGAACCAATGGCTTTGTCATGGTCAAGCATGTCATACTTGATAGCAAGAAGTAGGGAAATACACTGTGAACTTTATTTTGCCCCCGATCAAATCAGTCTCTCAATGCTGAGTATCAGTCGTACCAATCTGATCTTTGTGTTAATACAAGTAATACAGCCGCACAGTTTAGATAAGATGAACTGCTGATTAATACTGAAGGTATGGTTAATAAGCCAGTTCACCATTAATTGGATACGTACACTGATCAGCAATAATATTAACACAGATTAACAGATTAGGTGACAAACCTTTTTTCAGTTGATCCGAGGTCCCACCTCACAACGTCTTGGTGACCGATACCATAGAACGCCCTCTGAGGTCCATGCCTTCAGTGCTCAGATCTGTTGAGGCGACACAACAATGTTAATGTTCTGGCTGATGAGTGCTGATATATTAAGCTTAAAATACACTTTGTATGACCTAATTTTAGGATCTAAAATTAATATTTTTCATTTTAATTAAAATGTTTCATTTTAATAAACTTAAACTTTGTTTGTAAGTATGAAATATATATATTTTTTTACATTAGCATAGACTTCCAACAACATAGACTTTACAATCCAGGAAGCTAGGTCATGAATGAATTTAGGAAGAAGACCATGCTCCTGATAACCACCACTAATCCAGGTGCGAGTTTAGTTGAGTGTTTTGTCTGTAAACAAGTCGGTGGTGCTCTTACAGCAATCTTTTAGGGATAATATGGGCTTTTTCAGACCCCCCACCCTACAAATGTTCATCATTTCTGTAGATTGGTCCACTTGATATAGGGGAGTCAAATGTTCTGAATGTTTAGCTTGTTCTTCTTGGTTTGCAGGACATAATGGAATGATAATCAAACTAATGCTGTTGCCAGAAGGGCTCTGTGTACATTACTGCACACTTGCTCAACATTGGTTATATCCTATTTAAGCCTATTAGGCAAGTTTAGACTTGGTCTAAGCATGCAGGATGAGAAATAGTACAGCTCAGTGATCGGCGGAGGTGCCTAGATGGGGAGCAGAAATAAGCATCAGTTTAATTATCAGTTTCTGTCTGGCTCTGTCTTTCTTTCTTACTGTCTGTTTTCCTAACTGTCTTTCTTAATGTCTGTCTTGCAGGCAAGAAATAATGAAATGGAATGGTTGGGGTTATGGTGATTCCCGGTTCCTCTTCAACAAGAAAGGCCAGGCTGAGTTCACAGGCAAAAGGTAAGCACACTGACAAGTGAATAAAGATCTCCCTTATGTCCGTGTACAAGAACCATGGGCAATAGTTTTAAGAGAACTAAAGGAAAACCAAAATGCATTGGTGCTTATTGTAGAAGCAGAAGAGCTTATTCAACACCTGAACTTTGACTTGCATTGTAAGTAGGTCTATATATTTTTTTCGGAGCCAGCAGTGTTTTTTTCTGTTCTGTTCTCCACATAAGAAAATGGATATTATTATTATTATTATTATTATTATTATTATTATTATTATTATTAATCCACATACCACATATGCAGTTGGCTGTGAATTATTCCTTTATCATTTGTGTGCAAGTGTGTATATATAGATTCAGTTGGCCACTCTTAAAAAGGTTTTCATGCAACATACCAAGAACATACTCCTATTCATACACTACATGTCCAAATGTTTGTAGACACCCCTTCTAATGAATGCAGTTATCTACTTTAAGTTGCATGTACTCCTGATCATCCAACACCCTGACCTCACTAATGCTCTTGTCGCTGAATGCAGTCAAATCCGCACAGCCGTGATCCAAAATCTGGTAGAAAGCTTGGACAGTAGACAGTCCAACAAAAGCAGGATAACCCCATTTTTTATTGGATTAAAATATCCTTGATTTCAGAAGAAATAATGAATGAGCAGTTGTTTCAGTGCTTTTGTCAATATAGTGTATCCTCTCAGTATTGCCAGGGACTAGCATTTGGCTTTTGTCTTCAGTGCACAGTGGTGTGCTGATGCCATCTAATGGCTGGTGTATGTACTGCACCCAGTGTTTTTAAAAAGGTGCATCAGAAAGATGAAGGTGAGGTGAGAGGGTGTTTTGAGTAGGTTTTTAGGTTGTGTATCAAATATTTAATCCAGTTCATGGAGTGCAGCAGCTCCTCAGGCTAACCAGACTGCTTTCTTTGCTAATGTTGTTAGTACTACTAAGCTTTATAAAGGTTGGTTTACGTACCTGAAGACCCTACAGCCTTAGTTTAGCTGAAGTAAGTAGTGAGGCTTTAGGTATTCTCTATGTGAGGTCACCATGTTTAAATATTCACAAAGACAATTATACAAGCATATACTTCCTTGTTCAATGTGCTTAATTTCCCCACAGAGACTGTTACTCACCTTGTTTCTCTTAATACTGACAAATGGGAAATGGAGATTATGCTGATTTATGTTTCTCTCTGTCTCCTCTCTCTCTCGCACAACAGCCTTCTCATTAGGCTTTCTGTGAGTTTATGCTCTGCTGGGCAAAAGCTCTGTACACAGGCCTTTTGGTGTGAGGAATCACTTGTGCAACTTTACTTTTAAAGCAAACCGTTTCAGTTAACACTAAATCTTAACACTGAGGTAATTGTTAACCAGAGTGGTTAAATATGTTAGGGGGAGCTATTGCAATAAGCAGTATTAAGGGGATTATTTAGCTTTCATTGATTTTGTTCAGTAATATTTCCCTTTGAATGTGTTTTAAAATGAAGTATGGATTTTTTTACACCCTTATTCCATACAGAAATTAGTATGTATTTTCACTGATTTACACTGGTGTTTACTGCAGATATCGGTTAAGTGGGCTTATTCTGCCCAGCCTGAAGGACTGGTTTGAGGGTACGTTTGGGGCCAGCCTACAGCACAAAACTCCAGCTACAGTAAGTCTCATTGATTTTTTTCTGTGTGCGCATGTATGTGTGTTAGCAATAAATTCATTAAATAAATAAATAAACATGGTAAGGATGTAAAATTACTATTAGTAACTAAATTAATAATCCAGTAGAACACTGTTTGGAGATTTGCCATATCTTACCTTATGTGAATCTTTCCGTCTTCTCTTTTAGCCCACTCTCAATGTGAGTGCAATCCCACCCCCTAACCTAAACGAGTCGTTTGTGGAGGACCTGAAGGCAGCGGGTGTGGCCCTGTCGCATGACCCAGAGGACCGAGTGTTCCGCTCTCATGGTAATGTTTAAATGTGCAATGTATCAATTGGGTCACTACTGCAGTGGGAGGAAGGGGGGGTATTAAAGGGAATTGTCCCTTCTTGTCTTCAGTAATGCAGCAGGAAAAGAATAATGGTGTTTTCCTCTCTGTACAGGCCACTGTCTGCATGAAATCTTTGCTCTAAGAGAGGGGAGAGTCGGAAGAGTACCAGACCTGGTGGTTTGGCCAAGTAAGTTCTTCATGAATTTGCTGTGTTTCGAGTGTAGTTACCTGCACACGTTAATGCTGTCACTACTCCCTAAGCAAGAGTTTCATATAGTACTGAACCCTAGTAGTACTACTGAAGTGCTAGGAACCAAAACAGTTTTGATCCTTCAGGGCATGGGTTCCACAAGACATCTGAAGGTGTCCTGTGGTATCTGGCACCAAGATGTTAGAAGTATCAATGAGCCTTAGGCACCCATGACCCTGTCGCCAGTTCACAGGCTGTTATTTCTTGAACCACTTTTGGTAGGTACTGACTCGAGCTATCCCTAGCTGCCTAATATGTATATCTCAACCCTTAATGTGTGCCATTGGAACCACATAATCAATTTTATTTACTTCACTCGTCAGTAGTTTTTAATGTTATGGCTGATCAGTGTATAGAACCCTTTTTTAAGGTACCATTAAAAACTACTTGCAATAGGTTTTCCTTACATTTGAAGAACCATTTTACCGGGCAAAAAAAATGTATACATTAAAATGGTTCTTTGAGTTTCTATGATTCTATATTAAAATTGCCTTGCCTTTTCTAAAGAACCCTTAAAACCTTTTGAAGAGTGTAGGAACCACTAACCACGCAGTGTTGTTTCTTTTAAAGTCTGTGGGTGTTAACTAGGGAATTTATCTCCCTTTGGTGCCGTAATGCTCCCATTCTATTGTCCTTGCTTTTACATAAGTAGAGCAGTATAGGTCTGGACATGCAATATGCTAGCTCTGAGAATTCCATGTGGCTGAAAAAGAAAGCCCATGAAAATAGTAAAGAACACAAATGTCTAACAAGCTTTCGATAGACAATATAATGGACCTGTGAAAAGGTAAGAATAAACTGGACTGACTGTTTGCTGACCAAGCATGCTTTTCTAGGAACCTTGGCTAGGAAAAACTTTGTAAGCCTTCACTAGCTCTGGGGAAATTAGTATCTAGGAGGATCTGACTGCCTTTCCTGTCTCATTAAAACAGTCACCTGCAGAGTTCACATACATTTTCAATCAATGCTAAACCCTTGCTCTAATTCCAAAGAGCAAACAACATCTTTATGGCAGTCATATCTTTGTTAATGAAGACATTTAAATACCCAATCCTCTCCTATCTTAAGCTTATTAATTCCATTTACACCAAGTGGTTTATGTGGACTGTGTGTACACTCTTTTATAATGCTGTAAACAAAGGCACTCATCTGGAGAATGTTTCAGTGCGGGGCAGAAGTGCCTCTAAAATTGCTGTCAGACTGCATAGTGTTTGTACTGAGTGCGCTGATACCGACACGGTCAAGCAAAAGCTTCTTTCAGTAACTCTCAGTGCATGATCAGGCCAAATATCTAATCACATATAGCGACAAATGGAAATCTTGTCTTCTACTATTTTTCATAGCAGTTTTATAAAAGTATTGCCTTTTGGTTTTAACCTGACCTTAGTGGTGCAGTCTGTGTGTTCTGACCTACCTTTTTCCTTTTTCTAGGTAAAGAATTAAAAATTAAAGTCCTGTCTAAAACTGACTGGCAACAGATGTAATAGTGCTAGTAAAAGAGTGAAAACTAGAATCAATAGAGGACCAGAAAAGCTTCTATTTTACCACTTTACCTCTGGCAAGCCAATCAACCAGACCCTCCTCTGCACTCCTGTGCTGCCCCCACCTACGCAGTTCAACTCCAGCAGTGTGAACACAACCTCCCTCCAGCTTGTTAAACTCCCACTGTCGTCAAAGTCTTCCTTCCCCTTACTAACCATTGGCCAGAGGGTGCTCTGTTCAGGTTTACTGGCCATAAGATGTTAAATAAACTGCAGTATTCTAGTATTATTTACCTTTTAGGTTGTGCAAAAAGCAGCACCAAATGTGCAAATACACATTGTGTGTGTGTCTTTGTGTCTTTGTGGCAGGAACACAGTGCAGGAATGACTTTTAAGGGTTAATTTCCAGCTAGCTGCATCAGCAGGTGTGCTGTTCATTAATATACATGAGCTTCTGCTTTATTGAGGTGTGTCAGGGGAAGTCTGGTGTCACTTGAGTTAGTGCTGTCAGACTGGAGCAGCCACCACTGGATCTGTTTCAGCATGTAAATTAGCTCTGCTGTCGACTCGCACTTGATTAGTCCCGACTGGCCAGGAAAGCACCCCACCCCCCACCCCCCACACACACACCTTTCACTTTGAACTCTTTCAGGAAGACACTCTTCAGGTCTGCTTTCTGAACTTTACTAATCTTCTATTCACTTTCCCCTACATGTGAAACTCCAGATCATTGTATAGAGCTCTGTTATAGGGAACAGAATTCAACATGGTAGTAAACTATTTCTGACACGCTGTGTGTTTGACCTCACTGCTGTGCAACAACATCACTTAAGTCTGAGCATCAGTTTTCCTCAGGGAAGCTATGCATGAATCTTTAAACCAAACAATGCAACAGATTATGGGTATTTAGTGTGCATTGTTTGTACACTATATTACTATGACAAAAAGGGCAGAACACCAAAGTAGTGCACTATATTGTGAATAGGACACGGTTTCAGATACAGTGTCTTTCAACTCTGCAGACATATCTCACTTTCCTCTTTCTGTCTTTCTTTCTTTCTTTCTTTTTCAGCTATTTTTTTTATACTATTTTCTTTACATCTAGATTTTTCTCTTCCCTTTCCTTTTGCTTGCTTTTTTTCCTCTGTCATTTTTTCTATCTTGCTGTTTTTTCCCCCGCTCTTCTTTTCTCATTTTTGACATTCTGTCTGACATTCTTTTGTTTGTTCGTTTCTCATTTCTATCTGACTTCTTTTCTTGTCCAGCAGTCTTTTTTTTTTCTTTGATCTTTCTGCCGTCTCTCTTTAGCTTTCTTTAGTCTTTTATTATTTAATCTTTGTTTCCTTTTTTCTTTTTCTTTTTGTGTTTTTCTTTTATTGCTGTATTTGGTTTCTTTCCTTTTGTCTTTCTTTTTTTTCTTCTCTTTTTCACTTTCTTTCTTTCCCTCTGAATGGAGAAAGTTGAGTATTTTTAGAAAGTTGTACGAAAGCACACAGTAAACTTGTGCTCTAGCAGAAGTTGGGTTCACTTGAGGTGTACCTCTGTCCCATTAGAGTTAAAGAGCAAGTCCTTCATTAGGCAGGGTTACATGAGCCATAAGTCTGCAGGAAAAAGCCAGCTGTCTAATGGAAAAGCAGAGTTGGCTGTTCTGTGTCTGCTGCTCAGAACATATGTTCGATAATTGGCTGTAGCTTTTAGAGCTCTGGAGCTCCAGCACTCCTAAAGATCAGCCCTGCCCCTTTTAGATGGATGGGCTAGATCAGAAAAGGCTGTAGTTGTGCCTAAAAAGGATTTTCCATTCCAGTCTGTTGGATGATCAGCACTAATGAAGGGGGAGCTGTGTTCATGCTGTTGGAGCTGGGTAGGATGTTCCCCCTCCTTCACATATACACTCTGTGTGGGCGGAGAAAGACATTCCTATTGGCTGCAGATATGGCATATTGACTCCACCCACAGAGTAGGAGGAGGGATAGAGCTTCTCCTTTTTCTTTGTCCTCCCTCTTTCTCCTCATGTTGTGTCCTATACTCTCACACAGTCATAAGAAATTAGACTTAGAGCAGCAAAGTGTGAACTTCTCTGCATTGTTTTAAAGCATGTTTGTCTTCTCTATAGGTTGTCACAACGATGTGGTGAAGATCGTGGAACTGGCCTGCCAGCATAATGTCTGTTTGATACCATATGGAGGTGATGGCAAAATAGTTCCAAACCTCTCACTTTCTGCAACCTTTCCATTTAAACACTGCCATACACATTAAAACAGGATTACAGTGTTTCTGTCTGTCGTCTCTCAGGTGGGACAAGTGTGTCGAGTGCTCTAGAGTGCCCTCCGGAGGAGACGCGATCCGTTGTTTCTCTGGACACCTCTCAGATGGTGGGCACACATTCACAAACACACTCTTTACATGCAGACTAAAAGCCAAATGGTTTTAATTACGTAGCCTGATTTATAACTTGTACAGCGTCAGTAAAGACTGCAGATAGAGTTGCAGGTCCTATAAGTTCTCTCTCTCTCTCACTCACTCTCATGATCTCTCATTCTCTTTTGAGGCACTCTCTCTGCCTCTTTCTCTTGGTCTGTCTCTGAGCTGCTACTACCTCTACTTACTATCCTCTGTTGGGGGTCATAAGGTCAGGAAGGTGGGACATAAAAGGTGGCGGATGCTGGGAATGGCTGGTTTATGAGCTTAGCTGGAAGACTGATTGCTGAAAAGTGGATTCCATGCTGCGAGTATTCCATATCATGACAAAAAAACTAACTCAGACTGGGAATTATGACATTAAGTGGTAAAAGAGCCACGTTTTGACTCTGTGACCCAAGTTTTGAGTTGCTAAAAATTGGATCCAAGCACATGCAACAAAACCATTTGCTGTATTTGAACTTCAAGCTTGAAATCAAAGGATTCTATTAAGAGTTCAGAGCAGAACTGTATTGCAGAGAGTTATATAACTAATTACATAATGCAGTAGGAAAACAATGTTCAAATAGACCAATGTTAATGTTTTAATACCTAGTTACACAACAAATAACAAATACAACAAACCATTTTACTGCTGAGCAAAATAGTTAACAGTAGGCCATCGTTGCAGGATTACATAATGGTCAAATGTTATCCCATGAACTGCACAACAGCTTTAATAACTGGACACAGTAATACAGAATTTAAATAAAGTGCAGGTCATGAATTGAGGTAGTAGCTCAGCCAGTTAGGCTTTAAAGTTGTCACTATCTATGTTTTAATGACGGCCCAAATTTGATCTCTAGTGCACGTCACATCGCTGTCAATTTCTTTCTGTCTTTCTCTCTCCTATGGTCTCTCTCTTCCAAATCTCTAGATGCAAAGATTAGTAAGACATTTATTTCATCATCAGATATGTGACCTATTCTCTATGTATGAAACAAGCAGCAGGAAGTATGGAATGAGCAGGATGGTAACCAATTACGCAAAATGAATTTATTCGTTCACGCAAGGCAGACTCTGACTATGAATTAGAGAGAACTATTAGCAATTACATTTGCCATATAGCCCACTCGAGGCACGACACATGCATTTCTTCTTAAGGGATATTACTTCTCTGTTTCTCCCAATTTGGTACTGCCAATTATCCCTGACCCCTGGTTCGTAACTCTTCCCTCTAGTACTACCAACAACACCAGAAGGGAAAAACCTTTACATGTCTAATCCAATAAATGCAAAGCCAGCCAGCGACTTTTTTCAATTTGCTGCAGATGCAGCATCGCCAGGCAACTGACTCTGAGGAAAGTGTCTGATCCCCAGCTCAACCATACCAGCTATCAGACAGCTGTGCCTACCAGCAACGCTTAACAGTGATGAGGGGAGAGAGCACGGCCAAATTTGCTCACTCAGACTTCGGTTGCTGAGGGCAAAGCAGCATGGCTCCACCCCCAGGCCATACTGCTCAGCGATTTAACATGCTATCCTGTCTTTGGAATTCTTGCCTCGTGCCAATTAGACACCTGAATTGAGACACTCACACCAAACTAGAATTATGCGATCCTGACCATACATGTGTTTTTATAAATATCTGTGCTAATTATCTGGGTTTAGCCATGAATACGGCCTCGGCTGCTGACAAGGCGTTAAACAACGACGAAAACGGCCTTTTAGTCTATATCTCTTGGACCCTCCTTCTCCTTTTAACCAAATAGCAAATATGTCTGTTTTTCAATTCTAAAGGAGGGGGAAAGAAGAAGGTTGATCATTTCTTGACCGTTATTTAAGTCTGGCCTTTTATGTTGCAGAATCGAATATTGTGGATCGACGAGAAGAACCTGACAGCCCATGTAGAAGCTGGCATCATTGGCCAAGATCTTGAAAGACAGGTTAGAATGACTTGTCCCTGCTCATACTGATAGTGTGAGGAGGCTTTGCTTCAACATGTGGATTTAAGCTCAGAGATTGTTAAGGGTTGTGGGTGTGCTTGTACTATTAACACCACACACACAGAGCAGATGGCACCATCACACTAATACAGAAAAATGGCGGTGTAGTCTCTGGAATAATTTAGATGTGTCTATCTGTGTGTGGGGGGGTGTGTAGGGGTGTGGGCGTGTGGAGCATGTTAACAAGCCAGTCACATTCTAGACACACTCGTGTGTGTGTGTGTGTGTGTGTGTGTGTGTGTGTGTGTGTGTGTGTGTGTGTGTGTGTGTGTGTGTGTGTGTGTGGGAGATTGAGGGTGCACAGATGGCATGCCATTAAAGAGTATGCTTCTGGGGGATTTGGGAATAAAACTAGGTTTATGTGTATCCAAGTCACCTATGTGTGTGTGTGTGTGTGTGTGTGTGTTTTCCCCAGCTGAATGAAAGTGGGTACTGCACTGGCCATGAGCCTGACTCTATGGAGTTCAGTTCACTTGGAGGCTGGGTGGCCACACGCGCCTCAGGAATGAAGAAAAACATCTATGGCAACATTGAAGATCTGGTACACATATTTCATAATTTAACACCTCCCCTTTTTGCATTCAGTTTAAGAGTGACCTTCACGTTTTAGGTTTGAATATCTGTATTTTTGCATATATATTTTTAGTTTGATACATCGGTGTATCAGGGATTTCACCAAAAAGAGCTTGAGATTTATGCTTCATTGAATATTAATCATTCTAATCATGCATCACAATTTCTTTCACCACTCATGGTATTACATATACAAATACAGGTAGTATAGTATGAAACAGCCCATCCATCCTTCATTTCACTGGTTTGGTTCTTTAGTAATCTCTAAAGTTTAGCTGAAATTAACTGCTAACTGCTCTTACCTGCTTGTTTTGCATTGCCTCTAGGTGGTGCATATAAAGATGGTGACCCCCAGAGGAGTGATCGAAAAGAGCTGTCAGGGCCCACGAATGTCCACTGGACCTGACATTCACCACTTCATAATGGGCTCAGAAGGTATGGACATTCAGTGTGTGTGTATCTGTGAGAGAGAGCGAAAGAGAGAAATGGACTCAAGCACATATGCACACAGAAAAATCCCCACAATCCCTCTTTTCTGTGTCCCGTCCTTGTAAATGCCCACTGAGAATACCACAACCATATGCCAGCCCTTATTAACAAATACAGCGAGTGTTGGCATTACAGCCTTCAACATCTGCTGGTGTGTACAACCACACACACACACACGCGCGCGCGCACACACAGACACAGGCACACAGCAGTCTGCCTGGAGATGGAGCGATTGGTATTGGAGTGTGCATTTGTACCCATTATACCGGCTGTGGGACTATAAATGACTGCTGTACATCTGTGAATCAGAGCTTTTTACTGAAGTGCATTAACTTCAGCCAATTAAGCATACTTAGTCTTTGCTGGTGCAGGGTCGGTTTTGCTTCAGGCTAGAACAGGAATTCTCTATGTGTGACATTTAATCAGCGATCTAATAGCCAAAATATCTGTCTTCCGAGCAAATGAGTAAACATAAACCCCAGGTTTCTTTGGAGGAAGTGGTTCAAAGGCACATGTTTCTTGTTGAAATTGAATTCCTCCCCTGTAATAGAAAACATGTCATTTTTCATGTCAATGCATAATAAAAGTTGCGTGAAATAACGTTTTACAACCGTGCATAGCAAGCTCTTGGGAGACCATAGAAACCACTTGGCAACAATAAAACCACTCTGGATACGATTGCAACCACATAGCAACAGTATGTTTAACCAGTTAGCAACACCACAGAAACCACCTAGAATACCATAGCAACAGCCTAGCAACTGCTAGGCTTATTCAGCGTATTATTATTGTTATTGTTGTTCTTATTAGTTGGTTAATGATGGTCTTTGTTATTAAAGGCAGTGCAACATTGGCAGATAAAATATAGTAAGATTAACTTGCAATGTAGCTTTAATGTAATTAAGAGTAAAAGTCTGAGATTTAAATCTCAGAAATATTTGTATGAGTGCTGTTCCTGTTCTTCTGCCTACAAGACTTTCCCCTTAAAGTTTTTTGTTCTACCCACCAAATGTCACAATTCCTCATGGACTGAGAAAACTACTAGCAGTGCAAGTTCCTTGTTGAACCACTAGAGAGCAACATACATGATCCACTGCTACACAGAAGAATTGCTGAGTAGCAAAAAGTCAAACAGAACTTTATATAACCAATACCTATACAACACAGTATATACATTAGTACTGTGATTAAAATATATAATATAGTTAAATTAATGATGAAGTAAAGAATTAGTCACATTAACTTTTCCCTTCTCCTGTAAAGGTACCAGTTTGGAAATGTAAGCATTTGCTGTGTATATTGAATTTGTTTACAATCATACTCAATTTTAGTTTTTGATCTCATGTCTCTTTGTTTATCTGCTGATTTCTGTTTAGGACGAACTGGTACAGAAGGAAGGCTAAACATAAATTTGGTACCAGTGCTAGTGTGTGGGGTGAATTTTTATAGTGGTTAATTTTCCCAAATTAATTGTCTTTCATAAACATTTATAATCCCATAAAGAAGACATCTGGGTTTTTGAAATGTGTTTAGTAATTGTGGGAGCGTTCACATGCTAAAGAGAGGGTCCATTTGAGTTCCTTTTCACTGGAACAGTGCAGTGAAGACAGAATTATGTTGTGGTTTTATGATGGAGCTTATGAGTATTTACTGTCATCTGGTTAAGATGAAAGTGTTATAAACGTCACTTCTGTGACTGAGGGTTTGTAGAGGAGGCTGTTAGGGTGTGTGTGTGTGTACTTTGTGGCTGTAAACAGCCTTATTGGCATGTTTACTGCATTGTTGGTGGTAGATTGCTCTGTTTGAGTGTGGGCCAGAGAAAAGTTGGCTATGAGATCTGTCATCTTTTTTTTCACCCTGTTCTGCACAGATGCTGTATTTTCACAACTCTTTTCATTTCATTTTCAAGCAGTACATTGGACAGCAGTGGTGCCAGCCAGGACAGATGAGGTTCTATATAGGGGTGGGCGGAACAGTCAAAATCTATGGTTACTAATAGTAACTGTGATATACCTTTAAGCACACGTTATTATTGCTAAACTGTCACTCTAAAATATATTGCTCCAGACTCATAGTTTCAGTGCCATGTTTGCAGTAAGAGGAATATAGTGTTTGTTTTTAATGTGAATAATTTCTGTACATGTATACACTGTATGTCCAAATGTTTGTGGACTCACCTTCTAATCAATGCATTCAGCTACTTTGAGTTGCACCCATTGCTGACAGATGCCAGGCGTGGGCTAGAGTTATATAAAGCAGGAGTCCCAGTACATATAATGTAGGTACATTTTGTACAAGACATTAGAACCTCTGTAGTAGCTTCTGCACCACTGCTTTTTTATTAATGTTGAATCAAATTATCATTCTAAATAAGCTAATGAATATTTGTGCTTATTTTCTATCCCCTGTTCACGATTTCCACTTTTGTACACTCTGCAATGCCTGCCTATGCACTGGTCTTTGATCCAGAGGTTCAGCTGTAGTTTGTGTAGGTATTTATCACCGGTGGACTCTGTAGACATGCCTCCCAAGGGCAAAGCTGGTCTTCCCTGGCTAAATGAATTGGGAACATAAGACTCAAAGCAACAGACGCAGTTGTGCTCTCAGGGGTCGTGGAGCATGCTGGGATTCATGGTTTAAAACCCTCTGTGGCTCTGGTGTTGGCCTGACATGTCCTTTGATACGGACCTGTTTTATTTCAGCTAAGCCAGTGCCGGTAAATCTCACACAGCTCCCCCTGTGCTGGATGAAACCAGATCAGCAAAGTGAAAATGAGCACGCAGACCCCCGCTGGACAGACGGATCTGTGTGTGTGTGTGTGTGTGTGTGTGTGTGTGTGTGTGTACCTCTAACAAACTGCAGCAGGGATTCTTTATTGCAAATGTTCCCACAGTGGTTTCCCCACAAAAAAGTCGGGAAAATTGGCAGTCTAGCAGTCTTGATGGTTTCAGTACATTCTTATTACAGCTATTTCTATGCAAAAGTTTTCATGGACTGGTCAAATGATGTTTTGTTGATTTGCGAAGTAAAAATCTGTTCAGAAATGCTACAAAGAAAACAGTAAAAAAAAAAGAAAAAAAGAAACCATTTTTGGACCCAACTATGTTGGGGCACATTTTCTAAAAGCTCCTGAATTTAAACGTACTGGAGCAAAAATAAAGTATAACGTGTCAGAGTGTGCAGTGTGTTAAATTCAGCCAGTAAACAGTAATTAAGTATTAAGTGTGTTCTTTGTAGAGAAATTGTATTCATCAATAAATCCACATCCACAAAACATGTCATTTATTTGTCCAGGTGTGCCCAATTTTTTTTTTTCTGAATGAAACCTCAAATTAGTGTTGTTGCTGTTTGTTTGTGCTATTTTTTTTAACTAGTCCTTTTGTGTGTGTGTGTGTGTGTGTGTGTGTGTGTGTGTGTGTGTGTGTGTGTGTGTGTGTGTGTGTGTTATGCCGTCTCGCAGGCACTCTGGGTGTAGTGACTGAAGTTACAATGAAGATCCGTCCAGTGCCTGAATATCAGAAGTATGGCTCTATTGTCTTCCCAAACTTTCAGCAAGGCGTTGCATGCCTGCGAGAGGTGGCCAAACAAGTGAGTAATAATTAGATGTCCCTGTGGAGTTTTTTTTTTTTTTTTTTTTTTTTTTTTTGTGTGTGTGTATATGTGTAATATATATATATATATATATATATATATATATATATATATATATATATATATATATATATATATATATATATATATATATATATATTACACCCTTTGTGTGATACTGTATTTTCTAATACAGTATAAAAGATGCACAATGGTACCTTTTATTGTTTGATGCACTGCAATAGTTTTATTTAGCTTACAGATTTATTTTATTAAATTAATAGAATGTGTCTGAATTGTGGAGTATATTTTTCATATACTTTTCTTGAAATGAGCAGAGAGGAGACATAGTAGAAGTAACTGCTCATAATTAAAAGGTTACTAAATCAAGTCAGCAACCTCCTCTTAAGTGACTTATGTTTTGTTTATGTAATATGCTGTGCTGCATTTCGTAATTATTGGATTAACCCAGAAAGCTGCATGTTAAATAACTTTAACTGTCATTCATCTGTAGTACAAAGTTCTGTAAAGTTGCCGAACTAAAGCCCTGCTCAAATTGTGGAATCTGGCTTCAGATAACAGCTGTAGACACTGTCTGTTTAGCCCATAGCTCATTACTTAACCATTGACTAGTGCTGATGGCACTGTTATTGATGAGTGAACATGTTAGCTCTGTGGAGCTCTACTCGTTATTAGAGCATAAATTAACTCCAAACACAGCAGACGATTAAGATATCGATCATGCTGTTGAGGATCTGTGAGTTGCAGACCCAAACTTTCCCCCAGACTATCAGTGCCTGAGGCTACTTTTCAACACAACAGTGAAATAAGACAACTCTTACTGTGCCATTTGGGGAATGCATAGCCCTGTTTTCTGTCAGTATTGATTTAGGCATTAAATGGACAAATTAAAGGCAAAAGAATTGTGAGCCTGTTTCCTCCAGAAACTCCTTCAGAGTGTTTTTCTTAACAACAGTTCCAGACATCCATTCCTCACTCTGGCAACTACTTACCTCGCTTGCTAAGTTCTTGCATGATGGTTACAGATTACTTTGTTGTAGTTACTGGATATTAAGACATATAAACATAAAGTTAATAAGAACTTCTAGAGCTTTGATTGAAAACAAAGGCCGAGATTAAGCCTTGCTAGTGTGCATTTTAATGCTTTTTGCTATCCCTTTTCTATTGTGACACTCAGAATTTCCCCACTGTGGGACTAATAAAGGCTTATCTTATCTTTTTGTATTCCTGTATTTCAAGATGTTTATTGAAAAATGTGCATCAGTTTTTCTTTCTTTCTTTCTTTTTCTTCCCCCCAGAGATGTGCCCCTGCTTCAATTCGACTGATGGACAACGAGCAGTTTCAGTTCGGTAGGTTTTTTTAATTTATTTTATCCCACCCCTACACCAAGAAGGAGCTTAAAACCTGCATGTGACAACGCAAAGCAAGGATTCAAGCTAGGCTAGAATCCAACACTAGCCTTTTACCATCTCTTCGGTCCGTTGCCCACTCTCTCAGAAACAAGTGAACCTAACTAGAGCACACGTCGGAACTGAACGTACAGGCTTATGTTTTAACTGGTAAGACTCAAGAAAGCAGCCCAATTCGTTCTGCAGTTTGGTTTTTCATTATTCTAAAAAAAAAAAAAAAAAAAAAAAAGGACGATCTGAAAGTCAGTAGATATGAGGATTTTAACTGAGAAGGTGAGCATGATGGCAGATGTAGGTGTGAATGGTTGTTGCCATGGGTACCATACTACTTGGTCTGTTAGAAGTCCACCGCTTCAAATGGAGTCCAGTTTTGAGTAAACCATTGTCATCATTCACAATCCTAATAGCAGGGTTGGGGAACATCTGTGGTCCTAGAGGGCTTGATTCAACTCCCTTGTTAAGTGCCAGGTTTGGTACATTCTTCAAATGGTTATATGAGCGATGACATTGAAGAACCACTTGTGGTTCCATAAAGAACCGTGTTAGAAAGAGATGAGAGTCTCAAGAACCATTTAAAAGAACCATCACTTGATATTCTTTTTTAATAGAACTAAAAGTGGTTCTTTTATAGCATCGCTCAGTGAGATATTTGAAGCACCTTCATTTTTAATAGTTAGACCAGGGAAATCGTCAAACTGCGCTAGACTCGCTGCCCTTGCCTCCCCAACCCTGCCTTATGACATATTAATGTTGAGGAAGTGGGCAGACGCATATGAACATGCAGTAGTTGTATTACTATCTAGTTGAGGTATACCCAGTAGGTGTGTTGGGTGAAGTATGAGCTTCTGAGCAATGTTCTCTGACCTAAAGTGGAGATTGTAGAGTGTTGATCTATCATTTAAGAAGGGGATTATGTCTGTTAACGGAGAGTAACAGTTGCACCATCCTTTTGTTGTGCCTTTTATGAATCGTCTTTGTTCACAGGTTTGTTTTAATGATTCAAGGGCTCAGTAGGTTTTGTCGGACCTGTGTTAGGGCCTTCAGATCTGTTTATGGAGACAAAGTGGTACTGGTATGTGTAAGAATCATTGTTTAATTGCTTGTGGCTGATGCTTTCTGTGCTGTTTGGTGCATCAAGCGGTTTAATTTTGTATGATATAATTCGTCTACAGAGGCCCCCTCCATTCGCTGTCTGGTCTAAAGTTAAATTGATCATTATCTCACCAGCTGAGCAGCAGAACAAACCAACGTACGATTCAGAAACAGTGAAAAATGGCCCTGGCAACAATTAAGCCCACAGCATATTGAAGTTTTATAAAATTATATCTGGAGATATGAAGGAATCTGTGAGGGGTTGCCAGACATCATTGGGAAAGTTCCCCTGCTCTCTAGAGACCTCATTAGCTCTCTTGCAGTCTCACATTTTCACCGACGGTGCACTTCTCTACCTCAGCCTAGGAGAAAGTGGCTCTCTGTAGCAACTAACCCAGAGATTCACATTCTTATTAATAAAGGCTTCTCTCTTCTTAATTGCCATACTTAACCCTCTACACTCTCAACACATATATATACATATCCTATTATAACACACACATACATGTACTCTTAACTAGATACAGAAATCATCACCTTTCCTTCTGTCTGTTTCTTAATGAAGTTGTGTTAATACAATGCTCTGGGTCGTCTGTGTTTGTCATTTGCATATTTAAAATATTTCTCTTTTAAAAGAAATGATCTGTACAGGGATTTCTGAAACCGGGTCTTTACAGGGTGGGTGGGCTGCGTCAGCCACTTGTACATATGTATAAAAGGAAAAAAGAGGGATAGTAAAATACACAGAATAAAAGTGATGTTAACTCTTCTTGCACTATCCAGTGACGTTTTTGTCCTCGTCTGTGGCCGCTCGCTTTCGTTTGTGTACACTGCTTTTTGTGTCCGTTCAGGGATAAATCAGACAGTGTGTGTCTGAGAGACGGATACGGCAGTGTGGAAAGCATTTCCTCTCAGTGAGAGGCTGATTTATGGCCCTCAGCCTCAGAGTATCTGCTTCTATACTCTCCCCCCATTTATTACACTGCTATTGTTCAACCAACGGATCAATCTGCTACACTGAGTCTGTGTGGATAAACTGGGGAAACAGGCCACAAATGGGTGGTGGAAATATGACCTTCATTTATCTCTCGCTTTAATAGAGTCAGGTGCCAACTTGTGAGGTTCAGGACTTCTGCAGTGTTTTAATGCAATGCTTAGTTGACATTGTGTTGATATTTGAGGGGATGTGTTTTGTGTTCTTCCAGGTCATGCCCTTAAGCCTCAAGTGTCCTCCATTTTCACCTCATTTTTGGACGGACTGAAAAAATTCTACATCACGAAAGTAAGACACACACTGCTGCTGCATGACTGCTCCAACAATAGGACAGATGGCATACACTCCTAAACATTTTTAAGGTGTCACAAAGGTGCTCTGAAGCACCTGTATTTTATTAGAGTGTACTGTAATTTCCTAATCATGATTATGAACCCCATTTATGTATTCCCTTTCAGTTTAAAGGCTTTGACCCTCATCACCTGTGTGTGGCCACTCTGCTGTTTGAAGGAGATCGAGAGAAGGTCTTGCAGCATGAGAAACAGGTTTACGACATTGCTGCTAAATTTGGGTAAGATGCTTTAAATGCTAAAAAAACTCAACTAAAATTATATATATATTGTGTTCGTGCCTTAATTCATCCCGATGCAAGGACACAATCCAGAAAATCAACAAATTTGTTTAAAAAAAACAAACAAACCTTTGATTGCTAGGGTAGTAAGTTGTGAATTTTCTCTGTTAATTCTTTACTTTTTGTTTTTCTTGAATTACTGCAGCACATGTTGTACAAATAAAAAATAATAGTGATGATGCGTAAATATTATTACACAAGATACCAAGAAATTCATTTTTCATAAAGCACAATGCATACAAAATGAAACAAATATTTCTTGATTTCCTTACCAAAAAAGGGACAGTTTATTAATGATAACCTAAATTTCGTTCAGAACTAACACCTAGCCCCTCCACTTAATCTTGACTGTGTTCCATATTGTCTCAGAGATCCCTCACTAATCTCTTGTGTGTTGCACCATTGCCTGCTGTTTCCATAGAGTCAGAGTTACTATTTAACCAGTGTGGATCCCTGTGGGTCACCAGAGTCATAACCTTTAACCCTAATTGTGACCATTCTAATTCACAGTATCGCTCCCCTTCCAAACACAAGCTGTTTCCTTTTCATCTTTTCGCATTAATCATGGCGTCTTTTCATTGGGCCAGTGATGGATTTGATTGATATTTGAGTGGAATGCGTGTGTGGCTGCCCAGCGGAAAAATGGGGAAATCGATCCCTGACTTCAGCTTTAACGAGGTTATGTTGATTAGTTTGGGTAGCAAATGAATATTTGATTAGATGATGATTATGATTGATTTAGGGCTGGACGGAAAACTGATTGACTGGGCTGTCTCAGGTAGAGGTGTGCGTGTGTATATTTGTGCCATAGAGAAGAAAACTAACTGTAGCTTCTGTTGATGAAGGCAATTTGTGTATGTGTTTTGTAGGGGCCTGGCAGCAGGAGAGGATAACGGGCAGAGAGGATACATGCTCACCTTCGTCATTGCTTACCTACGGGTACGTTTATCTGTATCATTTAGAACATCTCATGTCCCTGCCTGGTCCTAGATCAGCAGTGCAGAGGTCTGCATTTCTGTAACAATGTCTGTCTTTTCATAGGATTTGGGCATGGATTACTATGTGATAGGGGAGTCATTTGAAACGTCAGTGCCTTGGGACAGGTAAGAACCAAAGCAGTTTAAAGGAAGATTTCAGTGTTTTTCTCCAAAATGTCATTTTAGTTTTTACAGTACTTTAAATTGATGTTTTTTTGTGCTACTATTAAAAATAAATGAGCTATAAAGGTCTCTTGAAGGCATATCACTGATGAACCATCTGTAAAAAAGATAAATAGGTAAAGAAAATCTTTAAATACACTTCCTTTAATAGTTTTTCACACACATTTTATAATAATGGTTCTATATGGAACCAGAAAAGGTTCCACTAGAGCATTGCTTAAAGAAACCTTTGTAGCACCTCTATTTTTAAGAGAGTAGTGCTACATTTAATTTCAGAATCATGGTGTTGCACCATGAATGTGGAAAAGAAGTAACAGCAGCTTATATCGTTCATAGAAGTAACCATATTACTAATACTTCCTCTGTATGCCATTATATGAACTTTACCTGTAAGCTTTAGAAGAGCTGCTCACACTATGCCCAGGTTTATGTGAGCAAATCAGAGTGTGGGGTTGTGGTGTGGGACTGAACTTGCATGGGAAAGGGGTGAATGAATGTGTGCTGTGAAAAGAGTATTTACATGAGCACTGGATGTTGTGGACTCTTGAGCAGTGGCCTCCAGCCCTGCTCCTAAATCTACCTTCCTGCAGACTTCAATCCTAATCCAGGAGGTGAATTTGTGCTGAATCTGTAGTTGGGTTCCAACAGGTATTGTTTGTAGCTGATGTACACTATATGTCCAAATGTATGTGGGCCCCCCTTCTAATGAGCTACATCCCATTGCTGAGACAATGTAGAAAAACAGGATGAACTACTAATTTACAGGGGCAGCGGTTAGAGCTCTGGGCTATGGATGACCGGGTTGTGGGTTCGATACTCTGGCTCGGCGAGCTCGGCAAGCTGCCACTGTTGGGCCCTTGAGCAAGGCCCTTCACCCTCTGTGCTCCCTGGGCAGCTAGAGCTGCCTTCTGCTCTGGGGTGCGTGCGTGTGTGCGTGCTCTCACTGCCCCAAGTTCACTAGTGTGTGTGTTCCCTTCCACAGATAGGTAAAATGCGGAGGATACATTAACAAAGTAACAAACGTGCACCTTTACCTTAATAAATTTAATTTCATAAAATACAGAAAACAATGGAAGAGCAAGTGTCTAAATATTTTTGTCCATTTAGTGTAGCTTGTTAGTTAATGTAAAGTTTCCTTTTCCATACTTTAATAACTTAAAGTATGGAAAGTTTATTAACTTCATGCTACATGTTCTGTACTGCACACAGCTAAATGTAGAAAGTTCTCCCCATGTTTCATATCATGGTCGTTTGAAGATCTTTTAAACTCTTTAACTGCTAAAATATGGACTAGGGAGTGAAATATGAAAATTTTGAATGTACTGTTTTTGTATATACATATACATTATCCACTTGCCTCATACATTCAGGCTATTCAGTTATATGGAATGTTTCAGCCTGTTCTGTATTTCTAAGGGATAAAGAGAGGCTGGAAAGTGGTCATATAAAATGATTTATGACCATATAACCACCCAAATATTAAGTCAACCTTCATTTCTTTCCCTTTACTCTCTTTTCACTGCACATTATGAGTGTCTGTCCCTGCCTATATTGACCTTTTCTTACTGTGAGAGATTACTGCTTCAGTGCAGTAGATTTGCTGTGTGTGTGTGTGTGTGTGTGTGTGTGTGTGTGTGTGTGTGTGTGTGTGTGTGTGTGTGTGTGTGTGTGTGTGTGTGTGTGTGTGTGTGTGAGAGAGAGAGAGAAGTGTTAATATTTGTGCTATCTTGCATGTGTGTGCTTGTTTGGCAGAGTTCTGGACCTGTGCCGAAATGTCAAGGAGAGGATAGTGAGGGAGTGTAAAGAGCGAGGAGTGCAATTTCCCCCATTATCTACATGCAGGTATGTCTATTGGTCATCTGGACTCCTTCAGATTGCTAAGCTTCTTCACTAGCATCAGTAAGGCTGACGAGCTTTCTCTTCCCACAATTAGACAGCAAAGCTTTAACAGATGGAATAATGTTGCATTGGAAAGTCAAACGTGCTGTTGTTTTTAAAGGAGTTAAGCTGGCATGTGTTTATCAGCAGCCCTGTATCTCCTCACTCTGTTCACCTTCACTGTGACCCTGCCAGACAGAGAAATAGAGTGAGTGGAAGAGAAGTGAGTAAAAGGAAACGTGGGGGTTTGGGCCATAGAGTGAGTGAGAGACAGAAAGAACAGGGAGAGAAAGAGAGAGAGAGGGAGTGTGTGTGTGTATATGAGAGAGAGAGAGAGAGAGAGCAGAGGGGGAGAAAGAGAGATTAGGTTTGAAACTTGATTATGCCTCAGCCATTCATTTCCTGTCTGTTGCTGTGCAGCTGTGTGTGACGTGATTGATGTGGCCATTTAACCTCTGGAAAAGCCATTGCCCCTATTGATAGAACACACACACACACACACACACACATACACACACACATGTAAAGAAGAGAGATACATGTTGAGACATGCACCTTTTACACCTTGATTCAGTGTCAAAAGCTCTGGTCAGCAAGGCATAAATCAAAATGGCTTCTTGTTCTCACAGCAGAGTGAGGAATCTCCACTGAAGACAAGCATACAGTTTGTTTAAAAAAAAAAAAGGACAGATATTGAATTGAATGAGTCAATTTTGAGGACTAAAACTGCAACAGATACCAAAAACAATTATCTAAATATCATCAGTGTGGCTTGATAACCTTGTATTTCCAAAATCGCAACTTTTACAAGAGAGGGAGAACATATTCTGAACTATAAATCAGATTCACATGGTCAGAAATGAAAGACAAGTAGAGCCACAGGGTATTTTAATGGTGACTATTTCTGTATGCTGTATACTGTTTTTATGAAGCCCTTTTAGTAAACCAGTAAACCACACAATTGGCCAAGACTGAATAGGGCATGATTATTGTGTCATTACATCTGTAAATGGCCAATGTATTATTAATAATAATAATAATAATAATAAATAATCATCATCATCATCATCATCAATACATTTTCCCTTCTACTATTAATTAATACATCTGCCAACATATCGTGTCTCCAGTTATAAATTTAAACTTGCATCACCTTAGCAGTTTCCAATAAGAGTTCTGTTTAGAATTATTTTTAAGTAAGTGCTCCAAGGCGCTGTCACCATGGCCTGAGGATTGTGGGTCATGCTGTCTGTCAAGCAGCCTGAGCCCAAATAAGCACAATTGGCCTTGCTCTGTTCCTCTTCCCACATCACTCCAGTGTGATGCTGGCCGGCACAGGCGTCTCAGAGCTAGGTACCTTTTCTTCCCAGCGTTGTTCATAAAGAAGCAGTGAGTTAGAGAAAGCTTGCAGCTGGTGTACTAAAGAGTGGGTTGGGTACTTGGCTTAAAAAGTATGCAAGTAAAATAGTTCTAAGATATGTAAAATTTGTTTGAATACATCCAATGTTATGAAACAGAAAACATAATGTTTTCTTTCATTGTTTAACGCTTTGGTTCACGTGTATCTGTTTCTTGTTTTAGCACTATTTAAAAAAATTACCCCCCTACTTATGTTACTTTTGTTGTTTGTATGCAAGTTCTTCTCCAGGTCAGTTTAGCCTGTCACAGAAGTTCCTGGACACCTTAAACAACTATATCAGACACTGGCTAATTAAAAAATTAGGAAGATGAATTTTAGTAAAAAACGTATCTGTACTTTTAATGCAAGTTGACTCTCATCTTTAAATATTCAGAAAGAGACAAGCATGGACAGTTTAAATGGTGCAGATAAAAATCAGAATTATCTGTGCATAAACTTTGTGCTGAGTAATGAAAATCACTTGTCTCTTTAAGGGTATTATACGGTGGCATTATGTGTCTGTAATGTCACTGGCTGCTGTGTGTCCAGATGGCCGCAGTGTGCGCGACCGATACTTTATTAAGGGGCATTATGTGGATGGACTGTGCAGTACTGAGTATACGGCTGTGTGCCAGGGCAGTGTTGTGGCTGATGGGTGCTTAATATCACATGAATGTGATGAGAATGAAAGTGACGGGGACCTCCCCGCCCTGGCCTCCACCACGCCACACACACACACACACACACACACACACACACACACACACACACACACACACACACACACACACACACAATCTCACACATTTATCTTAACATCAGTGCTGGCAGAATGGAGGCAGTTTCTTTTAGTGCTTTTAAATACTCTACTATCAAAGGGGAGAATGGGAGTCAGACAATGTGCCCTTAACTAAAAGACACAAAAGTGCAAAGAGGGCTGTAGTTATAGTATATAATAGTATATAATGCTTTTGATGGCTAATGGGTTTGAGTGGAATTTAAATGACATTAATTTATTTAGAGTCTTTCACTGTTCGCAACAACATTTACCATGTACCATTTATTTTCAATTTTCTTTTTCTTTTCCCACTCTGTCTTGCTTTCCTATTTCTCTCGCTCGTCTACAGGGTAACTCAGACCTATGATGCTGGAGCCTGTGTGTATTTCTACTTTGCCTTCAATTACAGAGGACTCGGTGATCCAATACATGTCTATGAGCAAGTCGAGGTAAAATGCTCCTGATACGAACTTAAATGATATCTATTTAAATTCAGAGGAGCAAGAAGAAATGAGCTTTGCATTTTCTTCACTCTTTTGTGCAGCATGCAGCCCGAGAGGAGATTCTAGCCAACGGGGGAAGCCTGTCTCACCACCATGGAGGTATGTTTTCCACCTCTGTGTTCATGAGAAGTGATTTAACCTAACCTCTCTTAGCTGTAGAACCAAATCCTTTAGTGCAAAATGTACTGTTGCAGAGTTTCAAGGTTAAGATTGTTTGCTACTACAGCTGCATTCACTTTGAGAATGTTATTATATATTATATTAATTATAAACAACATTTGTTCAAGTTTATAGACGTAACAGTAAGATGACTCTAAGGGACTGTAAGCCATTAAAGCACTAAAATGGTAGTAATAGAGACACCATTTTAATTTCATTTAAATAATTCAGTGGAAATTAGTAAAAAGGTTCTCTAAGGGTGTTCTGCTGGCCTCTAACATGCTTACCTCTAGCTGCAAGGGAACGTTTGGCTTCGCCAGTGCGTCCCATGAAGCTTTGGGACGCAGACGAAACAGAGGCTTTATCTATATTACTCTCTGCCTGCTGCACGCCATACATCACTAAACGCATTAATCACATCCATCTCACACACACATGCGAGGCTGCCTCCTCGATATCAAACTCATGTCTCCAACAGCGGGAGGAGGAGAAGATGCCAAATGTAAATATGGCTAATAAAAAGCTGCCAGTGAGGTGAAGGAAAATTAGGAGGCTGTTCTTAATGGAATTTACTGACCTCCTCACAGAGGACAAGAGGAGGAGGGGAGCATGGAGGTGCTGAAAAAAAGGGAAAGGAGCTAGAAAGAAAGGAGAGTTTAGATATGGGGTTGTATTGATGGTGTGTGTGTGTGTGTGTGTGTGTGTGTGTGTGTGAGTGTGAGTGTGAGAGAACAGTTCTGTGTAATTGTGATTAATAGCAGTAGCACAGTGCTATCTGGCTGCCGACAGCCTGCTTTGTCTGCCCACAATCACAGCATGACAAATGGTGTATGAGAGAGAGAGAGAGAAAGAAAGGGAGTGGGAGAGAGACTGTGAAAACAGATGTAGACTGGGCCAGTGAGGTGGGAGGGCACACAAGGCAAATACACACTTTACCAACCTGTGTTTACTGCAGGTTAGAGCGATGAATAGAGAAATACACACACACACAATACAAATCCTTATTTGTTCATACACACCTAAAACAACTCCAAACAGCCTTTGTCCACTCACGTCATCAGTGTGGTCAGTATTCATAGTTGTAGTGTGGAGACTGCAGCTATAATGAGGTTCCTAAGTATTTGGGCAGTTTTACACTGTTGTTTCTGTACTAAGGGGGTGAGATATTGTAAAAACCATATTTAAAGACAGTGTCAAAAGATCATGATAAATATAATGCATCATGACATTCAGACCAAATGCATAATTTGTGACAGATTCAAAATGCACTTTATCTAATTAAACAGCACTAATTACTGACAATATCCACAATCCCCTCGTAAAACAAAATGATTTTGATACAGTATGGTCATATTGGTCAAAAAATTTTAAATGACGCAATTACAACTCGATTAAAGTGCTTACCATCAGCTGTAATTAAAAAGGTTTAACATGCGTATATGTGTGTATATATATACAGTCATATTAGAACAATATGACTGCCTACCTAATAGTGTGAATAACCATATATAATACCAGGATTAAAGTGCCATGGATTGTATTAGGTGATGGAAGGTTAGGGTAGCTGGTCGACAGTCTTAGTCTCATTATGGAGCATTTCTATTGGCCTGTTTAACATGAAATTTTGACAACACAGAGAACAACTGTCAGACTCCTATTATGTCAAAGTCCAAAACGCCCAAAAGATTTGCTTGTGGTGTGGCAATGAGTGCATCTGTATGAGTCTTTTATGTGTTTAATTCTGAATGATGGTGCTCCATCCAATCCGTTTGGGATGATGTGGGGTGGTGATCATTGAACACCCTGATCTCACTAATGTCTTGTCATTTAATTCAGTCACAGCATTCTCACAGTAGAAGGCCTAGAAAAACTAGAAACCTAGCTTTCTACTAGAATTCCTGGCAAAACAACTTTTTTGTACACAAAACAAACATCTTGTACAACATTTGAACCCGTTAACTGCTCACACAAACACTCTCAATCCTTAGCTTTTATTGAGCACGTTGGCGTTTTTCAGTCTTGGGGAACACTTTGCTCTATCCTCTGTGCCCCCCCCCTCCTGACGGTGCAGTTTTGCTTGTCTCAGCTGTGTAGTTATAGCTGTGAGAAATAGATGGTGACGAGAGAAAAAGAGAATGGTGAGGAAGTGACATGATAGATGTGTAAATTATCTCTGTGATGGAGGCAATGATGCAGCCCCAGCACCTTCTGTTTCTCCTTCTCTCCCTGAGGAACAAGGGATAGATACGACCAGGGGAAGGAGAGCGAGAGACAGACAGAGAGGGAGGGAGGGAGTGAGTGATGGAGCAAGGGAGAGAAGTAGTTGATAAAGCCGGTTACTTTGTTTTTGGTTAGAGGGTCCTGATTGGTTCATTGGGACAGCAGTCTGTCGTATTGTGTGAGGTGCTGTTGTTTATTTGCATATGTATGAATATGTATGAGTGTCTGGGTTGAGGCGTTGCCAGTTGCATTGTGTCCCTATCCTTAACCCCGCCTTTTTCAAATAATAGTGTCAGGTGAGGTGAGGGGTATTGTCATACCACTCTCAGCCATGCTAATGCTGTCTGAATCTGTAAAAAACTCATTGTTCAGTAAAATGCTGCAAAAGTGAAAAATGTTTGGTGCTTTACAGTATAGACAGATAATGAGGCCTGGCACAACATCTTGAGTGAGGAAATTCAGCATTTAGTGACATCAATGGGTTCCAGAGTTACAAAGGATATATTTAGAATTTAGAAATTTTGTCCAATTACTTTTGAGTCCTAAGCAGTATTGTTGTTAAACAGAAGCAAAATTGCAAGAATGAGTTTGTCACTGTCTAAATACTTACGGATGTGTTTGTGTGTATGTGCGTGTGCAGTAGTGAGAGGACCAGTATAGACCAATATAGAGGTTGCCCACAGTGGTTGTAAAGGGGAAAGCAGGAGTTCTCAGCCAGCGAGAACGAGAGAGAGAAGGAGCAGGAGAAAGAGAAACGGAGGCGTAGAGGAAGCAGACAGACGTGGGGAGACGGAAAGAAGAGAAAAAGGGACTGAGGGAAGGAGTCGGAGCGTGGATAGCTTCCCTCCATAGGGAACACTGGCAGCTTAATGAGTTTGATAGTCTGCTGCTCTCCATAAATCACACCATGCAAAACATCTCGCAGCGTTTCAGGAGTGTTCCACCAGTTCCAGCAGAGCCACAGCCCCCCCCCAATAAACACATCCATCAAGCCCTGCTTACTCTCACTCACTCAAGATTGATGTGCTTTCGCTACCGTCTGCCACCCAGCCATGCACACTCGCACACTCGCTGACTTTCTTTCTCTCTCTCGCTCTTTTTCTCTCGCTCTCCCTCTCTCCCTCCCGCTTACCTTTTTCCTTTCTATATTCCACTTTTTCTTTTCTCTTCAATTTTGTGTCCTCTTGCGCCCTCCTGCACTCTTACTTTCTCACGCTCTCTATTTTACTTTCCTTTTTCCACTCTTGTTTTTTTTTTCCCATGTCTCTTTTTCTTACATTTTTCCCCTCACACACACATTTATGCACTCTCACTTTCTTACTCATACTCTCTCCATTTTCTTTTATCTTCCACTCTTTTCTTCATCACTTCTGCCGATTTCCATTTCTGTATGCGCCTCTCTTCAATTCCCCCTTGCACACTCATGCTCTCTCTCCCTTACTCTTCTTCTCTTCTGCCTCTCTTTCCACCTCTGTATGCCCCCCCCCCTCGTTTTTTCCTCCTGTGCACTCTCGCGCTGTTCTTTTTCCTTCTCGTCTTTACATCTGTTTCTTTCTCTTCAATTCTTTTGCCTTTTGCATGCACTTGCGCGCTTTCTCTTGTTCTTACTCTGTTTTTATTTATATCTTCCACTCTTTACTTTTACTTTTATTCTGCCTCTCTTTCCATCTATGTATGTTTTTCTATCTTGCAAAATTTCATGCTTTTTTTCTCTCCCTCCCCCTCTCTCTCCCCCCCTCCCCCTCTCTCTCTCTCTCTCTCTCTCTCTCTCTCTCTCTCAGTGGGTAAGCTGCGGAAGGAGTGGATGAAGGAGGCCGTCTCCAGCGTGGGTCTGGGCATGCTCAAGTCTGTAAAGGAGTATGTGGACCCCCATAACATATTTGGAAACAGAAACCTCCTGTAACTCAACACCACTGTAATACCAAACCTTTCACTCACTGTTTTTCTAACCACATCTAGTCGTACTAAGGCTTCCTACATGCTGATTTCTACACATAAAAAACCCCACAGTGATTTATTTTCATTGACTTCTGATTCCATTCCGAAACTGTCCTGCAGAACTCATCAAACGAGCAGACACTCTCCCGTCCTTTCTGATCTCTCCCACCTCTTCCTCACTTCTCCTCTCCTGTGCTCTCGATCTGTATCATGTATAATGGAGTGATTGAGTGAGCGAGTGAGGTGAGAGTTTAAATGGAGATCTGATGAAGCAGATTTCTCCTCCTCTTTTATTTTTCTTAAGATTCTTTCAGTTTCACAAACCCATCGACTGCCAGAGAGGACTTGCTTTTTCTCAGAAAGAGTTGGGTCAGAGAACTTGATAAAGAAAAGCTGATTATATGGAGACGATGTATGTTTACCCTTTTCTCTAATTGGGACTGCGCTTTCTTTTCTAACTGATCTGATCTGATCTGACCTGACTTGGGGTTGGATTTAACTTTTGATATAAGTAAGTAAGTGTACGGATGTTCCTGTATAGTTCTTGTGTGTGACACTACTTGAGTGTTGACTGAAATGCGCTTTCTAAAGCAGTGTGCCTTCTCTTGCTCCGTGTCTGTGTGTGTGTGCACGCGTGTGTGTGTCTGTCTGTCAGTGTGGGAGTGGGTGTCTGCCTTTCCTTCCTTTGCCTCACTCCCTTTTTTTTTTAAGAGTGACTCCAAAACGTTCACAGTCCCTTCCAACAGCTCCTTTGTATCTGCCAGTGTTTCCTTACACCTAACTTTTGCCTTTTCTAACAGTCAGTGTGAACTGTTTTTGCCAGGGTTTGACATTTTATCTGAAGCCCCTTAAGGTTTGTGTGGTTGTTTTTTTGTTTTTTTGTTTTATAAAAGTTTGTAGACGTGCCTCTGTCCAGTGCACTGAAGGAAACCCGTGTACAGAGTAATGGATCCCACCCTGCTACTGCAGGTTTAGAGAAGCTGCCCTAGCACCGTGACGTGATGTCTCATAAGCTCTCATTCCTTTCCTCTGTTCACCGCAAGCTTGATCAGAGCACGACGTCTTTGGATGGAATTGGTTGAGTTTGGTTTGTTGGTGTGTTTTGGCGTGAAGGTGCGAGACCCCTCTCCTCATGTTCCTACCAAAGACTCGAAGCCTTTCAGTTCTATCCATCGCAGGCCAAATTACTTTGACTGTATGCATACTTACACCTGTAAATTGTGTATATAAGGAACACATGCATATGTATGTTAATATATTTAAGATTTTACCATCAAAGATTCCTCATTGTGATTTGTATTATTTCTTTTTCCTTTTTGTTTTCAACATGACGTATGCAAAAAGCCAGAGGTTATCTTGACATGGATTTCAAACAACATGTCAATATTAGTGACTGTTACTTCATGTAATACTGATGTTCAGTCCACGCTCACAACGATATGTCTGGCTGTGGATGTTAAGTGAATGCTTGTGGGTTTTTTCAGTTCCTCTTTAAAAAGGTGCCTGTCTTGTTTCCCTCCCAAAAGTCTTGTGTTGCTTATGATTTCTTTTAATTCAGAATGACTTTGAGTTCCTGTCCTCTCTTTTAATTAAGCCATTAATTAAACCCTTAAGCTGAACCTAAGCCTTTCTAAACCATGGTATACTGCTGTATGGTGCTAGAGTAAGATGCAACGTTACTGATGTCAAGTTACTGATTTTCTTTTCCTTTTCTTTTTTTTTTTTTTTTTAATACCCCCCCCCCTTATAATCTCAGCTCTGTGCACCCTTGTAACAGTTGAGCCATCCATCCTGTGATGATTTGTAGGTATCATGTTCACGTTCTAGATGTTAACTACAGCTTTTACAACACCAGAGTGCTTACCTGGCTGATCCACAGCACTTAAAAAAATCAAATGAATAAAATGAACTGAAAGTGCTCAGTGAGTGAGGCTGTATAGAGGTTTTTCTGGAATGTTGTAAATGCTCATGGAAGCTCTTCTCCATGTATGTATCCAGCTGTTCTCTGCGAAACACTGAATGAAGGAAATGTTGGGCCTCGTTTGTCCCTCTGAACATTTTCTGAATAGTTTCATTCCCAGCATCATGACTTTTCACCAAACCAACCTATGAATGTTCTGGATGCTCCTTTTGTCATTCTCCAGTTTCCTTGGTAACGTGTTTAACATTGAAGTACATTTTGTCAATGCTGTTTGTGCAATAAATTAACATACAAAAAACAGGGCATCCCCTCGTCTTCTGTTCCAGACTTCCAGCACCTCGTCTCTGGATAGTACACTTCAAGCAAAAAAGGTTCAACATAGTACTGGAGAAGTCTTTAACTTTTAGCAATAGTGATACTCTTATGGTGCTGTACTGAACATGAAAAAAATACAGAATTTAAGGAGTTTACATAGACTTTCAGTTCTTCACCCTCACAACTACAGTTCTCTCATAATTTACATCAGTTTCATAGACCCCAAAAATGGAACCCTGTTGGCAACCAAGCCGTTGCCAAATAATTTATAGTCGTGCCTGCACTAGGATTAATACATCTAGGGTTCAAAAAGTTAAGAGCCATCTTCTACTGTTTTCCATCATGAGGAAAACCCCTGTAACCAGTAAGACATGTCGTGATTCTACATCAAATTGTTGCTTTTACTATGGAATACTTTACTAAGGAACTTAGTAACTAGAAACTTAGGAACTACTTTTTTTAAGGGTCTGTAGTGTAATGATAATCATTTTCAGGTTTGATACAAAATAAACAATTTTTTTATATCTTGCTGTTTAGACTGCAGAAAAAATGCTCAAACTGGAAATATATTTTAAAAATAAAATCAGATTAAACCAGTCATTTGAGCGTGGGAGTGTGCATAGCGTAAACCCCTCCCATTGCTCACCACTCTTCCCGGATAGGCTGCTTTCAGATGCATAGTTGAACCACTGACTGTGTAGCACCAGAGACCTGTAGCACCAGAGACCTGTAGCACCAGGTCGTTCAATGCTGCAATAAAATTGTTGAACCCTTATTAGGTAACACTGGTTGTGTTCACAAACTATCTGCTCTTCTTCCACAACAGAGAGCACCGTAGTGGTGACCACACATTGATCAGCTTATCTAAGAGTTGAGTACTTGAGTGAGAGTTTACATACTTTCTGGAGTTACTGGAGCTGACTATATTTTCAGTATTTCAACATGACAGAAAATCTATATTTAGGGGTGGAGTTTAGTGAAAGGTGGTATGCCATCATATATTCCTTTGGGGAGTCCAGTTTTCTTCCACCTCATAATAACAAGTAATGAGACTGCAGGCAGAGCAGAAGAGTTAACAAAATTAACACACATACACCCAATTACTCACCTCAACTCAAGAGTGTTACTAGCAGCACGTTTATTTGAACTGAACGCTTTACATTTCCAATGAACATGCTTCAAAACATCTCCAGTTTCTGCTGACCCTTAAAAACAAACACAAACAAACAAACAAACAAGAACTGAACCAGGGAAATGTGAGGACTCCACACTGAGCACTTCCACCCAGTGGAACAGAGAATAATCATAATGCTATCCACCCAAGAGCACAGGCCATGTTAAAAATATAATCATCATCATTTTACAGAATTAAATTACACTATGGTGCAGTATCATTACCCATGCGCACACATTAAATGAAAATGACTG
Source organism: Salminus brasiliensis (assembly GCF_030463535.1). NCBI lineage: Eukaryota > Metazoa > Chordata > Actinopteri > Characiformes > Bryconidae > Salminus > Salminus brasiliensis. The sequence goes on along the minus strand of NC_132885.1, from coordinate 15,981,458 downwards.
TGATGAAATCACTGATAAATCTCAATATCAGAGGTAATCCATTTGTCATTTTTATTTGCTACATCTAGAGCAGTTATTTCTTCATGCAGTTAATTTTGTCCTTTTATCAGTTAGCAGGTTAGTTCCTTTACTTTCCAAAGAGCAGGAAGACCCATGCCACAAACAGCACTGCAATGCTTCAGTCTTCACTTTCACAATGCCACAATACAGTTTCTGCAGACTGCAACCAGAGTTCATAGAAAACATACAGAGGAAGAGTTCAAAGCAATTATTCACAAAAGAAAGAGGGGGTGTGATTTGACAGTATAAGCATGAGAAACACTCGCAGATTCTTCAGCGGGAATCAGTGCCCTCTTGGACTGTTTTTTATGTGTTGAACATGTTCCTTTTAGTAGTGATCTGTAGATTTATTATTTTAAGTTTATTAAACTGAGAACGGATTGTTACCTTGAGGGAACAGTTTATTAAACTGAGAATGGATTGTTAAATTGAGGGAACAGTTTATTAAACTAAGAGAACAGTTTATTAAACTGAGAACGGATTGTTACCTTGAGGGAACAGTTTATTAAACTAAGAACGGATTGTTACCTTGAGGGAACAGTTTATTAAACTGAGAATGGATTGTTAAATTGAGGGAACAGTTTATTAAACTAAGAGAACAGTTTATTAAACTGAGAAGAGTTTATTAAACTGAGAATGGATTGTTAAATTGAGGGAACAGTTTATTAAACTGAGAACAGATTGTTAAATTGAGGGAACAGTTTATTAAAATGAGAAGAGTTTATTAAACAGAGAACGTATTGTTAACTTGATGGGAGCTGTTTATTAAACTGAGAGAACAGTTTATTAAACTGATAAGAGTTTATTAAACTGAGAACGGATTGTTAACTTGAGGGAACAGTTTATTAAACAGAGAACAGTTTATTAAACTGAGAACGGATTGTTAAATTGAGGGAACAGTTTATTAAACTAAGAAGAGTTTATTAAACTGAGAACGTATTGTTAACTTGATGGGAGCTGTTTATTAAACTGAGAGAACAGTTTATTAAACGGAGAAGAGTTTATTAAACTGAGAACGGATTGTTAACTTGAGGGAACAGTTTACTAAACAGAGAACAGTTTATTAAACTGAGAACAGATTGTTAAATTGAGAGAACAGTTTATTAAACTGAGAAGAGTTTATTAAACTGAGAACGGATTGTTAAATTAAGAGAACCGTATATTAAACAGAGAACAGTTTATTAAACTGAGAACGGATTGTTAAATTGAGGGAACAGTTTATTAAACTGAGAAGAGTTTATTAAACTGAGAACGTATTGTTAACTTGATGGGAACAGTTTATTAAACTGAGAGAACAGTTTATTAAACGGAGAAGAGTTTATTAAACTGAGAACGGATTGTTAACTTGAGGGAACAGTTTACTAAACAGAGAACAGTTTATTAAACTGAGAACAGATTGTTAAATTGAGAGAACAGTTTATTAAACTGAGAACAGATTGTTAAATTGAGAGAACAGTTTATTAAACTGAGAAGAGTTTATTAAACTGAGAACGGATTGTTAAATTGAGAGAACAGTTTATTAAACTGAGAAGAGTTTATTAAGCTGAGAACAGATTGTTAAATTGAGAGAACAGTTTATTAAACTGAGAAGAGTTTATTAAACTGAGAACAGATTGTTAACTTGATGGGAACAGTTTATTAAAATGAGAACAGATTGTTTAAATCACGGTGCAAAAATAATCGCCATAAGTTGTTCTGTTCTTTAGGGTCTCCGTACTATAGGCAATCACTCCGATTAATATAAAACAGGTTTCATATTTGTTATATTTCCAGTTATCGAATCATTCTGGTTATTCACAGACTGTTAAAAAATCAGTACTCAGCCATGAAAAGGCAGCTTTGATCAGCTCACTGGAACTGCTGTTTTAGTGAGTGAGTAACAGTCTGAAATTTGATTGGACACAGCTGCAGCTTAGTCACAATGACATTTCCTGCACATCAGTATCAGCGTAACCACTGAATGGATTATGAGAGAGTGTGACCATATGGCAGCGGGCTCAAAGGGCAGCAGAGAAGCAGCTAGGCGGTGATGAACTGTGCAGGTTCAGTTATTTGGCATGTACTTATTCTTGGCTAGCCTGGGTTGTTTGGCTTCAGCTTATTTTACTTTACTTTGAGCTTATCTTGTGTGATCGGGAATGTGGAGGTGGAGCACACACTGTCAGTAGTGCTGCTTGTTTTATGGTGTCTGTTAAGAAAAAAACAACAAAACTGTGTTTGATGAAGCCATGTTGCTGGGACTACTCTTGTTCTATAGAAAGAAAGAGAGTCAGCCAAAATAGACTCACACTGACTTAAAAACACTTCTACCTTCAGATAAACTTCACGGTTTCAGTAATCTTCACAAAGGCACATGTACTCTCTGTATCAGACTGAGCTCCCGACTGTAATATGGTTGCAGTTCAGCCTACACACAGAACAAAAGGACAGCTTACTTCCTTCCATACCTCGGTTTGCAACGTAGCATGACTAATGTTTGGATGTGATCTAATAGGGGAAGGTGTGAATATGGATGAGCGAGCGAATGGAAATATTCTATGGTAATGCATGGACCTCTCGCACCATGCCTGAGTTAATTAATGGAGCCAAAACAGGCACAAACAGCAACATCACAAATCCAGAGGGGGTTTAAGACATCATACCGGCTGCACAACTCTTAATGATATACAACATAGTTTCTACATGATTATAAAACTGGAAGAAGACTGCATGCATCTTTCATGAAAGAGTTTGAACCAAGGCACAAAGAGCAGCAGTGTATTGTTTTTGCATTGCAAGCATTGCAACGAGCCTTGACGCTCAGCCTCCACCCCCAACCCCAGTAATAATTACATCAGCTGAAAAACAGAGCCAAAACATACAGCAAAACTGTACTATGCAGTAATCTCATATCTCATTACTTCAACTTAAATATGTACAATAGAAAACAGAGGAAGCCCCACCACCCCCCACACCCCCCCCTGACAAAATGTCTGTGTAATATGATCCAAGCAACATTAAGAAATGACACAATGAGGATATACTTGTTTAGACAGTGACAATGCTCAATCCTAGCCATCCCTGCCAGAGCTAGCTAACACAATAGGCCAGCTAATACAATGTAGCGTTTACGTCAGCATCCTAGCTCTAAAGACACTGTCTCTTCCTGAGTCTAGAACATCTCAGCCATTCCTCCGGGTTGAGAAGACCAGTGCTAGCTAAACGTGCAGGAGTCGCACTGCAGCCAAACAGAAAGGGTCAGTCACAGCTGCCTGAATTCCTCCCTCGCAGCGGAGAGAGGGAGTTCAATCATGCACCCTGGAGGGGGCGCTGTGGGGTCAAAGCCCCCCTCATAGCTCCAACGGCTGGAAGCTCACAGCAGAGCCAAAACGCCCCCACATGCACAGCGCTGCGGTTGGGGTACAGGTCAGTGGGCAGAGCTGGTGGTCTGGTGCAGTGTGACGGGAGCTAACTGGCTGGTTTTGAGGAGTCACTGTCACTAGAGCCCAAACAGCTGCAGCCGCCCTCGCAGGAAGTGTCAGGATTCACCAGTTCTTGGCTGCGCTGTCGCCTTTGATGGAGCTCGTCCCATTTTGCACGGTTGGCCTGGATCACGTCAACCATGGGTTGGAGTTTAGGGTTTAGTTTGGCAAGAGTCTACAGACAGAGAGAGAGAGAGAGAGAGAGAGGAGAAAGGACAGTGTTCAAGCAGCATTTCAAGTGAGAGAACAATCACCCTGCTGTGATTGACTTGACGCATTATGCTTCTATCAGGGAAATGACACATTTAGATCTGAGTTACTCCTAATTGGTCTAAATGTCTAGGACGGGTCAATGTTACGCTAGTCATATCAATGTTTCTTGTATTCTTCTCTCCTAAAAATATTCTTTTTATAATACAGCCCCCTCCACCTTTCCACTGCAGTGTTTACAACGCAACCAACTATCCAGCTCTTCAAACCTGCCACCACTATAAGCTCCTCTAAGTAGAAAATGAAGTTAACTGATTCCTACAAAGAAGGGGAATGTCTTATAATACATGAAAGTGCTTCCACTTGGGAGAACTGTGGAAGTGAAAAGTAAGATCTGGAAGACCATGAAGGCTCTCAGAAAGAACTGCTATATATATATATATATAGCAATATATGCTGGCCAGAGATGCAAGGCCAACTCTCAGTAGGAATGCAAAAGCTTGGAGCAGTGCTGCTTTTACAATTATGATCTGATTTAGTAGGAACCTAGTTAGTTTGATTGATTCCATATTGTTCTTGCCCCCCAGCCTCTGTATAGATTTGGTCAATATTAGAAATATTTAAATCAACATACTCCCATACATAAAACCCTTACTTTTTGTATTAGTTATCATTTGTGTTTTCTGAACAAGTATGCATGTACTGCCCAGAAAAAAAGCTTATTATATAGAAGATATTTGGGTAGCCCTGTAGATATCAGCACAGCAACAGTTACACAATCAGAGAGGTGGGATCTAGGCTTTATGTAACATTGATTAATATGCTGCACAGCAGCACCAATGGGGGTGGGGGACAAGCGGGGGAGAGAGAGAGATGGGATTTTCTTCCACCCATGCTCTAAAGCCCCACTATGTCCCTGATCCTTTCAGACTTGCCTCCCTACACATGCACACGCAGCGTAATTGGCTCAAGTCTTGGTAGACAGAAAGAATCCTCTCTTGTTTATACAAAACTGAGTTTAGCTCAGGGGCTCAGTGGGCATGTGAAGAATTTTAGGCACAGAATGGCAGTTATCATTAGCTGGTGTTGGCAGCATTTGGACAATATTAGCATACAATTTTCATTTTAGATATTGCCGGACAAAAAGAATAAATACCATCAGATTTTGACACAAATCTAAATTGAAGTACATTATATGGACAAAAGTATTGGGGACACCTGTTCATTCATTCATTGTTTCTTCTGAAATCAAGGATATTACAAAGGAGTTCATTCTGATTTTCTGAGTAACTATCTCTACTGTCCAGGGAAGGCTTTCTACTAGATTCAGAAGCACTGTTCTGAGGATTTGATTGCATTCAGCAACAAGAACATTAGTGAGATCAGGGTGTAGGATGACCAGCACCTCATCTCATCCCCAACTGTGTTGGAGTGGAGCACAACCATTCTAGAGGCCACAGATCCACTGCTGGTGGGCTTTATACCTGGCATTAGGCATGGTGCCAATAGGTTCATGTTTACCTGCTCCAGAGAGTCCTATTATATTGGCAATACTTCTCTACAGGGACTAGAGAAGTGTGTCACAAGATCACAGCAGTCACATGTAGAGTAACATTATGTCAGAATGTCTCCCCCTGCTGGGTACATTAAGTTTGGACCAAGCACAGGTTATTCTCAGGCTCCCCCACTCACACCATTTTGTACTATGTCTAACTTGCCACTAGCCCCTACAGCATCATTTATGCATCATGAGGAGGTCCTCACATGTTAACATGAATACAAAAAGTAGCATTACGATTACTAGAATGAGCAGGACTTTCCAGACCAGTGCTCCAGATTAGCTATGACATTCTCTAGGATCTCCATAGTTAAGCAACTGCAGAAGCACCACCAAACAATGGGTTGAAATTACTTGCTGTGTAATGTTGTTATGCACCCCATCGCACTCAGAGGAGAACACTAAAAGCTTCACTCTGCCACGAAACCACGTTGAAACCCAAAAGACTAATATGTTCACTGCAAATGGCAGATAGAGGGATCCTGCTGCTCAGTAAGAACACAAGCAGATGTGGTTTTTGGTCATAAATAAAACAGCACAAGTGGGACTCACTGCATGAATCACAGTGGTAATAAACACTTCTACCTCCACCCGACCTGCAAGAACACCCCTACTGTTTATGTTCTCTCTACAGAGAAGAGAGAGAATGCGAGGGAGCGATAGAAAAGATTCTTCTTTCATGCACAGTAAAATGAATCCAATCCAATTAACTGCATCACTATAGCATTCGGATGACCTCAACATGCAAGCTGATGCACAATACCATTCATAATGACTGTATATAATAACCTCATTACTGATGAAGGAACCTTTAGATGTATTTAATATGTTTGTTTTGTAATTATAAATGACAAATGGATGCAATTTAAAGCTTGTGTGAATGCAACATTGTGTGTAAATTATAGGTTTGTGTTATAATTAATAATAAGTATTCTTTTGCAAAACTCTATTTAATCTAGTATATCAATTAGTTCTGCTTTGGCAGAAGAATCAAACCTGAGACACTATAGCATATACTCTGAAAAACTCTGGTATTTGTGTTTTGGGGGTTGCTGGCGGTTTAGCTTCCATCTCTCTCTCTGGTTTGGTTATTCTTAAGGTCCAGCTGAGCTGTGTGATGATTAACTGAGAATCAGGTTTCATGTGTTTCTCACTTGCTTACGAGAGAGGGCGCCATTGTTTTCAAAGAAGCTGGATTTCTGCTGTTGTGTGGTTGTCAATTACTTTTCTATGTCTGAATGTTGCCCTGATGGTCATGAGCAAGGCTGTCACTGTTAAATGAGTATTTGATGAGGATTCTGCAGACTGTTTTGGTGATGCATGGAAAAATTAGAGCTTAAAAAAAGGTAAACAGTAAACACTTAACTTTGCACTTTTAACACCCATGTCACATTATTTGTAGGTCTATCCCTACTTACTGACTTTCATGTCTGTGTGTGTGTGTGTGCCAGTTGGTGGTAAACTGTTGGACATCATTACCTCATACAGTGGAGCACAGATACCATCAATCCATTCCAACTGTAAACTCGGCAACTCATCCTTCCGGTTCCGGTCAAAAATGGCCTGGAAAACACACAAATAGAGATTTGTCTGAGTGAGCTTTCAGTAATGCAGGTCATTGAAACATGTAGGAGTAGTATGTTAAGGAAACTGGACACAAAAAAGGGGAGCAAAAATGAGTTGCCAGCAACCAAACCTATAACCAGATCAAACCAAAAATGAATCAGGTGTACAGTTGAGTGAAAAACCTTGGTGCTTGCCCCTTGCAGTAGTGATACACAGATAAAAATATAGTAGAGTACAGGTAGTAGAATACAGACTATATACACAGACATGCATTTGTATTTATTCTAATGTTAAATACAGAGTCATGCAAAAATATTTTCAGATTTCTTCTTTTTTCTGTTTTTGCATATTTCTTTTAAATCGTCAAACAAAAAAATTAATATAATGAAGAAAATTGGAGTAAATATGAAACATACTTTTTAAATGATCAAGTTATTTTGATATTATATTGAAGGAAAAAACACCAAAAAAAAAATGTAATGGAAAATGTGGAAAATGTAATTCCCATCTTAATTACTCTTAATTAACTAGACACACTCAGGCCTAATTAGTGCCTGATGTGCCAGCCCTGTTGAATCTAAACTTAACTTAAATATAATTGGTTGTCCGCGTACCTTTGGTCATTCAATATAATATAAATAAACGGAAAACATCTCATTTCTGGTTCTGTTGATGCCCATCTTAACATAAACCATTAAATATCAAACATTTTGTTTCATCAACTTATCATAAAATCAAACCAACACACCGAATTAGAACCCAGGGGGTCATATATTTGTTCTCAAAAGAAATGAAATACTAAACAAAACCTCTTGTTTAGATTATTTAAGCCTAAATTGTTTAGGCTATTATTGGAATAAATGACACTACACAAGCTATTTTAACTGTTTGGGTGGTGGTGTACCTGGTGCACAGACGCATGCTTTTTTTCCTAGCTAAAATATATGGTAATAAATATGATGGTAATGGGACTTCTGCTGCTTTTATCTTGCCATTTCATCTCCTTCAATTTCCATTATCACTAAGTACCACCAGTTTTCTTCTCATTATATAAGCACTGGTGTTGTACCATCTGTGCTGTGTGAGCATGTTCAGGAAGTGTGCATGTGTGACTCATATAAATAAAGAGAATGAGGAATGAGAGAATGATCCATTGACTAGTTCACTGAGTCCTCTATGTTAGCTACTTAGTTCTGTGTGTATGACGTTGAAGCAGAGCAGAATGGAGGCTGTAGTGGAGAGATAGTTCCCAGGCTGAGGCGCTGTAACTGAATATATAATGCAGAACGCCCACACACTATGTGCTAAAGACTTTGACTGGGCTTTAAACCTGGGGGTAGATACTTCAGAGAGAAAAGCAATGTGTCCAGCCTGGATTATGCACCAGGCAATAATTACTGTGAAGGGGGCACAAAAGCGTCAGAGCTTCAAAGCTCTGGAGTCTGAAGAGCTGCCTCTTTTATAATGTGCTCCTGTTTGTTCATAATTAGCAGCATCTGTGATTTAGATCAACAAGGTGAAGAAGCATTTGACTTTTTGCTTTGTCAATTTTGTCCATGTAGTGTATTATGAGAGATTCTGTGTGTACATTACATGATTTGCATGTTATTTTTTTGTAGTTGCCAGCAGGGTTTGAAGTGCAGCAGAATTCTAGCTATATGGACTGTATGGATTATGTGAGCTGGGAATGCATGTTTCCAGGGGAAGAATTATAACGTTGAACATGATGTAAATTAGTAAAAGATGATGGTCACATCATGTGATGCCATTTATTTTCTCAGAAAATTGTAATGTACTAAACCATTCATGAAAATGACATGGAGGGGCCCTGAGTGGTCCAGCGGAATAAGGTGCTATGTCACTATGACCAGAGAATTGCTCCCCACATCACTCCAGTGCTTTACTGGCCAGCACTGGTGTCTGCTAGCCAATGCATCAGGACCGGGTACACAGTGCTTTCCTCCTAAAGCGTTGGTTACCCGGTGACATTGCATTGTTGGCAGTTCGGAAAAAAGACGCTGGCGCTAGCAGAGGAGGCGTGTGTCTGCCTCCACCCTCTCAGTGTTGGGGGCATTGCATGTGTTAGGGGGAGAATATGTATGGGTGGGGTAATTGGCAAGCCAAATTATGGAGAAAAGGGTGAAAAGGATTACACTGGATGACGAATTCTGTAACTCCACTACATTCAGATATATGGGTATGTTGATCTGCCATAATTTACGGAACTGTTTGGGCAGTAAATATATTAATAAATAAATCCATCCAAAGTCCATACATTTTCAACTCCACACAATCAATCTAGACAGCTCTAGAAAGAATTCATGAATGAACTAATGGCATATGTGTGAGATACAGCTGTGTGTGAGATGCAGTTGACTAGACTTACAGAAGGAGTCAGCTTCAGCTCGGATCTCTCTCTGTCACCCTGCTCAAAAAATTCACTGGTGACCAGCTCTGCTACCTACAGGAGCACACACATGCACATACACACATAAGGTCACCACCATTCCATTACTAACAACGACAGTGTATCCCATGCTTATGTCCAGAGCAGAGAGAAAGAGAATGAGTCATGCTTGCCTTGCGAGAGATGTCCCAGGGCTTAGTCACGGCTCCTAAATCACATGCTGTCATCAACATTGACCTAATATGAAGACAGAATGATGCTAGATACAGTGAATATTTGTGTTATTGAATATGTCAGGTTGCAGTGAGTCCTCTATCAAGAATGCTGAGAACATCCCAATCAAACAGGTTGTACTATGAATGTTTAGAAGAAGTAAGACAGTGTAGTGATCCAGTAAAACACAATTGTTTTGGTCACTGCAATTAAATTTTTATCAATAATTATTGCACACACTAAAATGTTCACTTCACATTAAAATGTTGTAGATTCTCACTAAAGGCATCAAAACTGTGAATGAACACATGTGGAGTTATGTACTTAACAAAAAAAAGGTGAAATAACTGAAAACATTTCAAACAGTTTCTTCAAAATAGCCACCCTTTGCTCTGATTACTGCTTTGCACACTCTTGGCATTCTCTCAATGAGCTTCAAGAGGTAGTCACCTGAAATGGTTTTCAGGTGTGCCTTATCAGGGTTAATTAGTGGAATTTCTTGCTTTATCAATGGGGTTGGGACCACCAGTTGTGTTGTGCAGAAGTCAGGTTACTACACAGCCGACAGCCCTATTGGACAACTGTTAAAATTCATATTATGGCAAGAACCAATCAGCTAACTAAAGAAAAACGAGTGGCCATAATTACTTTAAGAAATGAAGGTCAGTCAGTTTGGAAAATTGCAAAAACTTTAAATGTGTCCCCAAGTGGAGTTACCAAAAACATCAAGCGCTACAGCGAAACTGGCATACACGAAGACCGACCCAGGAAAGGAAGACCAAGAGTCACCTCTGCTTCTCAGGACAAGTTCATCCGAGTCACCAGCCTCAGAAATCGCAAGTTAACAGCAGCTCAGATCACAGACCAGTTGAATGCCACACAGAGTTCTAGCAGCAACTGTTAAGAGGATACTGCGCAAATCAGGCCTTCATGGTCAAATAGCTGCTAGGAAACCACTGCTAAGGAGAGGCAACAAGCAGAAGAGATTTGTTTGTGCCAAAAAACACAAGAAATGGACATTAGACCAGTGGAAATCTGTGCTTTGGTCTGAAGATTCCAAATTTGAGATCTTTGGTTCCAACCACCTTGTCTTTGTGAGACGCAGAAAAGGTGAACGGATGGATTCCACATGCCTGGTTCCCACTGTGAAGCATGGAGGAGGAGCTGTGATGGGGGTGTTTTGCTGGTGACACTGTTGAGGATTTATTCAAAATTGAAGGCACACTAAACCAGCATGGCTACCACAGCATCCTGCAGCGACATGCCATCCCATCTGGTTTGCGTTTAGTTGGACCATCATTTATTTTTCAACAGGACAATGACCCCAAACACACCTCCAGGCTGTGTAAGGGCTATTTGACCAAGAAGGAGAGTGATGGAGTGCTGCGGCAGATGACTTGGCCTCCACAGTCACCGGACTGGGAGGACTGGGAACTCCTTCAAGACTGTTGGAAAACCATTTCAGGTGACTACCTCTTGAAGCTCATTGAGAGAATGCCAAGAGTGTGCAAAGCAGTAATCAGAGCAAAGGGTGGCTATTTTGAAGAAACTAGAATATAAAACATGTTTTCAGTTATTTCACCTTTTTTTGTTAAGTACATAACTCCACATGTGTTCATTCATAGTTTTGATGCCTTCAGTGAGAATCTACAATGTAAATAGTCATGAAAATATAGAAAACGCCTTGAATGAGAAGGTGTGTCCAAACTTTTGGCCTGTACTGTTTGTGGCTGGACCTTTTAGACATGCACTCAATGTCTGTCATGCTTCTTCAAATTTGGTAGAGGTTTATGGTTTTGCCTTGAGATGTTCGTACCAATGCTCTTGCACAGTACCTGTTTTTTTGATGTACATCAGTTTTTCTGAAACCAAAATACTCCCACAACACGTCTACTGGACCCTGTGTCTCACTCGCTTGCTCAGATAAATTGCTCAAATTTTCCCTGACATCTAGTGTAGAGCTTCTTGTTAATCAAGAGTTGTACTTCTTTGTCACGCTTGGCATATGCACGATTGACAGCTTCTGACGGGTCATCAGCAGGAAGTTTATTTTTTTAGGACGTTTATTTCTATTGGATGTTTTTCTTGTAAAACTTACAGACTATTGGCTATTTAGCAGCTCCTGTGATTAGAAAATTGCATCCATTCAAATTGTGATTTAAAAAAAAAAAAAAAAAAAAAACATGAATCTTTTAGCCTTATGCAGAGGCACTTTAGAATAAAACAAACAGAATCATTGTCCCAGTTACTGACCTGAACATATCTCTGTGCTCTTTAACGTTCCAGTTGTACTCTCCTTTTTTGACGAGTTCAAAGAAACTGTTTCTATTTCTGTGGAAAGATAAAATGAAGTCAGATTATTGACAATCCAGTTGACCTTTAAAGCTATGTGACAGAATGTGAATGGGTATCACCTGTAGTGTAAAAGCTCTTTAGAATGTTTTATAAATCATCTATAAACTTCCATGTATGCATTAATACAGTAAGTACACAAATATTTATTTTATACTCCTTGTACTATCTTTAATTTAGCACCTTGTTAAAGCTGTAATAGGCTGACTGTGCAGATGCTTTCCCCACCTTTTTTCACCGTGCAACCACAAAGGGGCAGTAGAGGATCATGAAACATGAAGTTAACAACATTCCAATACAATCCTATATTACAGAACCATCCTTTGATCCCTTAAGAACACCGTCATGGACAGAAGATATATGAAAAGATTAGGAGGATTAGTTCTAGTATCTGTTTTGCTATTCTTTGAGGTTTTTCAGAGCATGGGTATGTGAGAGAGAAAATTGTGTGTGTGTGTGTGTGTGTGTGTGTGTGTGTATGTATATATATATATATATATATATATATATATAATGAATATGATATGCAGGCAGACAGCAGCACTCACTCAAAGTAGAGTGTCAGGTCTGTAGCCAGGATTGACTGTTTCAGCAGCTGCATCAAGTCTCCATAATCCCGCGATGAGAGGTTAGAAAATATATTATGGCCCTAGAAGAAGCAAAGAGAAACAGATCAGTGGCTTTTGGAGATTGAAAAAGAAGGAAGAAAGAAGGAGAAATTTAGATGTAGACACATTAATACATAAGAGCAACTTTTCTTCTGTAGTTTTGTATTTTACATGTTCTTCAGTGGGCTTTGAAGTTTTGTAGTTTTTCTTGCTATACTAAGAGACTCTATTGGATGAGGAGGTGGTTGGTGAGCTCCGGAATCTACCTGCCACCCTAATCAGATTAGTTCAGATTGGTTCTCGCATACTTTTGTTTTCCCCAGTCTAATAAACTTGATAAGGTATCTATTAACACTAGGGTGTCCAATCTGATCTGCAAATGGACGGCATGACGGCGGTTTTTCTTTCTAATAAAGCAGAAGAACACCTGACCAGTTGTTTAAAAACTAAGATCAATTGATTAAACAAGTACAATCAAGCTGGTTTGAAACCTGCAACTATACCAGCTCAAACAGGTTTGATTAACCATGTAAATGAATGCAAGACTGACCCTGGGTATTCACACTCCTGTACAGCTTAGTTGCAGCACTAATCCAACCTTCAGGATTCAGTTAATATGGTTTCAGAATATCTGAAAATGTGAATAAAACCTACCACAGGTCCACTGACTTTAATAGTTAAGAGCACTCATTAGACAGACAAGATGAAGAAACCTAAAAGGAACTGCTGCCCTTGATCTTCGGACTTTCTTTGAATTTTGATACATTTATTGTGAACAATTTTCTTGTGGCACAAGTCCACAGTTCTTCCAGAACCAGTGATATCATCACTGACAGTAGAAAAGTCAACAAATTTATGGATTTAAGGTCTCAGTTTTACTTTCACTAAGAAAATAGGCAATATCAGATCATATTCAATTACATTTTTATCAATAGCTTTGACTTCAGGTCATTTTAAGCGACAGACATTTACATTACATTACATTTACGCCATTTAGCAGACGCTCTTATCCAGAGCAACTTACAAAGTGCTTTGCTTTTTACCCAAGAAAAACTTTAGCTAGTTAGAATAGACCAATAATTCAAAGGATACCTCTAAGCTTTAGACATTACTAAACACAAGACAATAAGGTGACCATAGTACTCTAATCGTCCAAGTATTCTCGGAAGAGGTGGGTCTTCAGTCTGCGTTTGAAGACAGTGAGCGACTCGGCCGTTCGGACACCCAGGGGCAGCTCGTTCCACCACTTTAGTGCCAGGACAGAAAAAACCTGGACGCTTGTCTTCCGCGGATTTTGAGGGATAGCGGGTCGAGCCGAGCCGTACTTGAAGCTCGAAGGGCTCTAGGTGCGGATAGCCCTATCATAAAGATCTGCTGTATACCTTTATAATGCAGTGATTTGCATGACACTGAATCACGGAAGTTGAAGGGAAGTTCTGTGATCAACTTCAGACTGCTGTGTGGTCCAGGTCAAGCATCTTCCATTACCAAGAAGCGAACCTCTACTCCTTCCTGATGAACAGTGTGAAAGCACTGTCATAGTGGTCCTATGACGGCCTTCTTTTTTCATCAGTTCTGTTACTTTGTCCACATCTTGTGGACATTGGAAGCTTGCCTCACATTGCTGTGTGGTGCAGTACTGATGCAGTCAAATGTTAGCTCTGGCTCACATACACCACATACACAACCCAATCTTGGGGAGTTTATTCCTCTGTAGTTGATATTTGGGATGGGGTATGGCAACCTTAGGCTTGCCAGAGTGTGCTGTTCTACTGGCAATGCTTTTCTATGGTGATTATATAATCTGTGCGTAAATGCCTGCATGAGCTGTGAGTTCACTGACATAGCACAGCTCATGTAGTAGCTGATTTCCCTAATTAGAGAGGATGTCTGCATACTTTTGAACATCGTCTTGAATGGAGACCATGGTCTTATTTAGTCAGCTGGCCATCATAAAACCATCAGGGGAAAAAAACAATAGAAAAGCTACACTCATACATTTCACTCAGCACACTTCTCGTGAGGTCTTTTCCACCTATGGAATCTGACTGCTTGCTAGAAGTGCTGCTAGTAAATGTAATGTAGTGTACAAGTTTTATTGCAAGCGTAAAAAAGTGCTGAAAAAAGGAAACTAAAATCACTGTAACCTCCCACCCATGCTCTCACTTTCTACTGCTCTCTGATTCTGCACTTCCTAACCTTTCTCTAATGACAACTTCATGTTCCATAATCACATTGATTTTATTTTATGGCATCATGTTGGCCTGGTGGTAATTTCCTAGTGACTCTTAAGAGAGTTTAAAAAGGCAGCAGTCCTGTCAGCTGTCAGTGCCACTATTGAAGTACAGGACCTATGGCATTATTACAGAGCCCTGTCCTGTAATGATATTGAATGAATCTGTGGTGTGCGTGTGTGGTTTTCTGTGTGTGGGCGGGTGACCCTACTTCACTCTGCAGGATCATGACAGCGTGGTTGAAGTGGTGATGCTCCAGAGTGGCTGAGGTCCCATAGAGCAGAGACAGAGCAGAACCCGTCCTGAGAGGAATATAGAGTGATTAGAGGAGGAGAGATGAGGGGGAGCGAGTGAGAGAGTTGCATGGAAGCTCACTCACAAACCACCAGAGAATCCTCTCTTATGTGGTGCCAAAATAAAGGTAACATAGATAGTAAGTGCACTGGAGTGCAGGTAAAAGTGGGTGAGAGGTGGAACAGAAGTTGTTTCCCCGACTGGGTTATGTGTGTTTACGGATTCCTTATCCAACACAAACTCTCTTTTATGCAACAGCACTTATGCAAGCCTTTCCCTATCTCCCTGCTAGTGCTAGACTTCCCTGACATACTGAGTAAAGCGGAGACACATAGATGCATGCGTGTCTCTAGGAAAAGAGAGGAAAGAGAGAGTGTAATGATTAACAGTAATAATTACTTCTGTAAACTGCTGTATCCGGATATGGAAAGCACATTCTGTTTCCACTTCAGACATCAGATTTATTGGCTAAGTATGTTCACACACACACGCAAGGAATTTAATCTAATGATGATGCATAGGCAGTTCAATATGAGGGAACTGTTGCATGCTGGGTTTACGTCATTACAACGTAGTTAGTGTGTGTCTTACTTGGCTTGGAAGGCATTGTTGGTTCCTCTGTGGTCCAGGTCATGGCACACACAGCCCACTATTAGCGCCAGAATCTCCAACTCTGACAGGGTTTCTTGGAAGCCTGCCGTCTGGGATTCAAACACACAGTTACCACAGATCCACCTTGAAACATGTGCTCAAGTCTTCCAAAAACAGATCATGGGGTAGAAAACAGATAGATATTCTACATATAGGTGCTAATGCACTGTTGCTGTCTGCCTAAGGCACTTACAGCAGAGAACACCGGAGGCATTTTTAGTGTCAGTTATTGAGTGACTTATTCTGAGGTTCTCCATTCATACAGCATTTCTTTGGCATTTTCATAACATGTACTGAAAGGCTGCAAATAAGCAAACTCCAAACAAAATTAACACAGTTACAGATGCGGGGTCCACATCCAGTTTGAAGCAGACTGAAAGTGCTGTGGGTTTTGGGAGAATGGAGGCATCGCTACACTTGTTCTGCAAGTGATCTACTGATAGGGTTCTTGGTTGAAAATTAGGTACTGCTTGGCCAGAACTGTGTATTAGGAGTCACAAAAAGGAATCTACGGAAGGATGGGTACAAATGCAACCAAAAATCCTTGTTTTTCCACTCTTATTCCTCACAGAATGTTTTTAGACTTTATCATGCAAGTCACTGTTTTATGCATGCTTTCTTCTTGAGGCCATTCCAGATTAAGACATGGGTTGTACTTTTATTTTTTCTTGTGATGTTAGTCACTTGTTTAAGGACTAATCCCACATTAACGACTTTACTGACTCCAGAATGCCTCCATCTTTCCAGTCCAGCCTAGTGGGAAGAAGATTTACCTTGGAGAAATGCATCACTGTTGTGTCTAAAAAAGCCAGCTCAGCGCACATACACACACACACACACACACACACACACACACACACACACACACACACACACACACACACACACACACTCATAGGGTTTCACCTCGCTAGCCAGTAATCGATTGCAAAGTGCTCTCAGTCGTGCATGTGTTTGTGACTCACAGTAAGCAAAGAGAACATGCATTGGCAGACGTTGAACGCGTGTCTCCAGTTATGGTACAGAACCATACGGTAGTTCTTCCTCACAGTCAGCAGCCACCTACACAGAGTCTAGAGAGAAAGAAAGAGGGCATGTCAAAAAGAGACAGAAAGAGAAAGTGGGAAAAAACAGAAGGAGAAAGGCATGTGAGAGAAATTTCATACACAGAGTGAAAAGATGGAGTGAGGAGGTGAAAGGCTGACGAGGTTTTTAAACCTTGGCTTTTTTTCCTAGCTAGAAAGTGATAAAAAGAGGAGGATGAATAGAGGCAGATACAAAGCAAAGTAAAGCAGAAAAGAGAAGTAGAAAAGAAGTAGAAAAAACACATTTTCAGGCTTTTATTGTGTCATGCAGAGCAACACGACCTTATTTTGAATAAAGCACTGGGTGACAAAATGGCAAAGGAAACGTCAAAGGATGAAAAGATACAAGGTTTTAGCATGGGATGTCTCACCTCATAGTCTATCTTGAATTTCTGCAACATGCCGAGCTCCATGAACATGCGTAGGGCTGCAGTTATCATGGCATCCACATCCAGAGAGAAGTCATCAAAGGACAGCTTATCAATGCCCAGCTCACACACCAGAGGGATATTAGCCGCCTGAAAAAAAGAAAGATAGGAAAATTTATTGTCACTGTCGCACAAAAATCCTGCCAAAATGGCAACTTAACAGAAGAAAGAAAAAACCTTCAGAACTTTCAGCAGAAGCGTAAATAGATTTTGTTCCAAGTCATACTGGGCTGTTCATCATGGACGTTTAATGCAATGTAAAGAATAACCAAGTTATCTAAATTATGTACATTAAGTACATAGTAGAGAGTACAAGGCTATTATGCAACAGCAATGATATACCAGGGCACCATATTGAAGAAGAATTTTTAAAGATGCTATGTCTACATAAATAGTAAATTGACATTGACATTGACAGCATTAAGACTTTTGTACAACAAGGTCAGAGTTTCAGTCTTGTCTCATCCACTGAAGCTTGTGTTCACATGACTCCGGTCAATTTGATTGGCTTAAGTCCATGCTGTCATTAAAGCAAGACAGGGACCAAACAAATACTAGTAGATTTTGAAATCCTGTTAAAAACATGACTTTTCTGAGAACATGAGAATATGATTGTCCAACATACATAAAAAATGCAAGTGTAAACGTATCCAAGACACATTTAATACAGACACAAATCCGATCACTCATACCACTTCAGGAGGTAGTCAGAAATACGCTCGAGCCACGTTATGGCAATCATATAACACATCAGTCTCTCCAAGACACATTCGACAATCAAAACCCCTCCCAGTACAACCAAAACATCACTAATAATTGGCGCACAACGAGCGAATTTGCTAATTCCGTCTCATGCGGCAACTGGATTTCAGTCTGACTAACCAGAGACATATTTAACTACCAAGTGTAAATGCATGTGGCTAAAATCTTATCAGGATACAATCCAGAGGGATCTTAGTCGAGGCTACAGCATAATAAAATACAGCAGCCACTTCAGAAGAATATGTTATGTGTTTTAATACTTTTGTTAATTTTCTGAGACAAGCAAGAACTTCATTCTGCTAGCTATGGGAAAATGGGTTGTTGATGAACCATGGCTTTGGCTGGGCCAGTGTCCACAGATGTCAGCCAAAATGTATTTGCTATTTTTAATTCATTTCACTGCCTTGTACTTTGACTGAACAATGACAATAAAGCTGAATCTAATCTAAAAGCAACACATGATAAATCCAAAGCTGGAGAAGCAAGTGTGCTGCGGTGCTAGGCTAAATCTCTAGCCAGTCAGCTTTTAAAATCTCTTCTCTTCAATGTCTGCTCCCCTGAAAACAAACTACGAGGACTACGAGGAAGCCAAAAGCAAGGAATCAAGGACTGTGCTAGCCGCTAGCCGACTGAGGACAGCAACACTATCAATTATGATTTCGGAATAATACTTAATACTACTAATAATAATTCCAACGTAGCTCCCGTAAGCTGCTGCAGTGCCGTCAACCAACCAAAAAAAAAAAAAAATCACAGATCATAATTTTTACACTAGTCCACCATAAAAGGAAAATCATTGTGTTTTATTATGGAAAAAATAACAGGTTTTAATGTGTGTGGTTTCAAAATGTCAGATTTTGTTTAGCCAAGTATATGACTATTTCTTACAGCAATAGACAAGCACTGACTTAGAAAACAGCAGGTGTTATTCATCAGGTTAAAAAAAGGAAAAAATAAAAGAAAGAAATATTGTTCTAATACTTGCACAGGCAGGACACAAAGGAGATACCTCGAGTCAAACTGATTTGTGGGCACAATTCAATATGAAACTCGCCAATGCAAATCTTCTTATTGCTTAGAGACACTACAGAAGTTGCCAGGGGGGTTACTGCTGTCTTGGAGGTAAGAAAGCAGCGAGGCAGAGGAGAATCAAAAGTGAGGGACAGACCCACTAAGGTAGAGAGGAGATTCTAAAAGACTGGGGGTGAAGGCACAGATACAGAGTATCTCAGGAGATAAAGGAGAGCAGACAAGCAGGCTGCACTGCGTTCCTCATTCACTTCCATTCAGACACTTTGTGAATGGAGAGGCTCGCTGTAGCTCTTCACCAACCCCTCGCTGCTCAGAATGTTTCTGATTCCACAACGTCTGCTCCCCCAATTAAAGCAGAGAACGTTCTGGATGGCTGAGACTCCTAACAGCACACAGATAAACTGCTAATGAGGGGGCTATACATAGAGCCTACAGAGAGTGAGAGAGACAGACAGAGATAGAGAGAGAGGCTAATGAGATAACACTGGCAAGGGAATTTGGTGTTATGTTTAGGTGACGTCATTGACAACTGCTAATTGTAGATATCCATTAACTCTACTACTAATTATATCAATGATAAACAGGAAAAATGAAGCAGCTGGGATCGTCTCGTTACTCGTCCTCTACAAGTGTGAAGGTTTATGAAAAAACTGCAGAGTGTCCAAAGGACATGTATGACTGCCACTGTATATATATATTAAAAAAAACGCTTAAGGATGATACTTTAAGAAGACAAATTTGAGCTTCTGTGATTATGGAGAACAAATACACTATATGTCCAAATGTTTGTGGACACCCTTTCTAAGGAATGAATGCATTCAGCAACTTTAAGTTGCACCCATTGTGCAAATGCACACACACAGCCTGTTTAGTCTTTCTAGAGAAGTGCTTACAACAGAATAGGACTCTGCAGAGCAGATGAAGAAAACACAAATCTATAGGCACCATGCCCAATGCCAGCTGTGGCCTAGAGGGGGTAAAAAGCCCCCCAGCATTGACCTGTGGATCAGTGGAACTGTTCTCTGGAATCATAGTGCTCTATGGGGAGTTGGGGGATTAGGTGGGTGGTGATCATCCAACATCCTTACCTCACTAACACTCTTGTTGCTAAATGCAATCCAATCCTCACTGCAATGCTCCAAGTAGTAGTAAGCCTTCTCTGGATAGTAGAAACAAAGGATCAGGATCAGCTCTTATCATTATTCTTTATTTTGGGAGAATCCTAATACTTTTGTCCACATTGTGTACATACATTATATGTTCAGAGTTTTGTAGATACTTCCAATGTTTCTTCTGAAACCATGGCTGTTAATGAGTCTGTCCACCCAGCTGCAGTAAGAGCCTTTACACTTCTGCTTTTTGCTACACTTTTTTTCAGTCTTTACGCTAGAACAATAATATGAGGATCAGACTGCATTTAGACATTAGAACATTAGCGACGTCAGGTATTGGTTTTGAGGTAATTAGTTCTGGATCATAAACACGACTTCAGCTCATCCTGAAGGTCTTGAACGAAGGTCTGTCATCAGAGGGTTACCTTAGGGTCTTATGTACCTGTTCTAGAGCATCCCATACTGGCAATGCTTTTCTATAGAGATTCCACGTGACTTTTATTATGCGCATGCACAATAAAAAAAAAAAAAGCATTGGGCCAGCAATGTGGGGAAAGCGTATTTCAATTTTAAAGGGCTTCTACATACTTTTGGACATTTGGCAAAATATAGAGTCAGTGTATGTTCAAGATTATTGGGGGGGGGTGCATGTGTTTGGCTTTGGTTTTATTAGTCGAGAGTACTTATTCACACTGTTTTATTACATTAAGAAGCTCATTTATTTAAATTCTACTATGTATCAGCTAACTTTGCCCTGGTTACATGTGACGCTGACTGAAGCACATTTGCACATTACTCAAACATGGGTCGTGTGCTGTAGCGTCAGTATCACAGCTCCAGGTTGTAACCTGCTTTTCTTCCTTTCGGAGAAAAGTCCCCAGAGCCTAGCCGGAATAAGAACGGAAATGAATCTTCCCTTCCTCTCTCTTCCTCTCTTTGTATCTACAGTATCTATAATACACAGTGTACTGTATGTACCTTGTATATACGGGGGTATAGTGAGAGAGAGAGGTTCTCCTGTGTGTCGCATTAGCTCTGCTGCAGTGTTTGTCTCTAAGCCTGTAAGGTCAGTGTGTGCCTTAGCGGTGCTGCAGCGCTGACTTTATGAATGGCTGTTGAGCTTGTGTTTCAGTGACATTTAAAATGCACCAGTAAGTGAGTGAGGGAGCAGGAGAGTGAAAGAGAGAGAGAGAGAGAGAGAGAGAGAGAGTGTTGCTGTTGGAACAAAATCTCATATCTCCTTTTTTTGTCATTTTCATTTTTTCATGTAATTTCCAAAGGCCAGCTGTTTTTTTTTTACATTGTTACCAAGTTTCTCCATAAATATAACATTTTTATACAATGACCTCGCTAGGAACACTTTCTATACAAGGAGATACAAGGCTTTGTTCTGACAGTGACATTATGCCACATGTACAAAGTAGCAGAAACATCCAATGTTTCTTATAAAAAAATATCAATTTGAGTTTGAGTTTGTCCCACTTTGCAGCAATAACAGCCTCTAATTATCTTGGAACATGTGAATATTCCATTGTATTTAGACACGAGAGCATTACTCAGATCAGTTACTGTTGCTGGATTTGCTCTGAATCATAAACAGCACTTCAACTCATCCCAAAAGTACTAAATAAAGCCATCACTCCAGAGAATGCAGATCCACTGCTCCACGGGTCAATGATGCGAGGACTTTATATCCCTCTAGTTAAAGCTTGACATTAGGCATGGTGACATGTGACCCATGTGCAGCTTCTCCAGAGCATTCCCTAACATTGGCAATGCTTTCATCAAGAGATTATACACAAATCAGCCATAACATTAACACCACCTGCCTAATATTACGTAGCTCCCCTTGTGCCGCCACAACTGGTTTGAGTATTCAAAGCATGGACTCCATAAGACCTCTGGAAATGTCTTGTGGTATCTGGCACCAAGACGTTAGTGGCAGATCCTTTAAGTCCTATAAGTTGTGAAGTAGGGCTTTATGGATTGCATTAATGAGCCTTAGGTGCCCATGACCCTGTCTTGGGTTCACAGGTCCTTGTTAAAGTGTCTGAGATTCTTATGACTGACCATTTTTTCTGCTTTTAACACATCAACTTTAAGAACTGACGTCCTGCCTAATATATCCCCCACCCCTTGACAGATACCACTGTAGATAAAGACAATCAGTGTTTTTCACTTCACCTGTCAGTGGTGTTAATGTTATGGCTGATTGGGTACAAGCTATATGCACCCGTGTCCGCAATTGGCACACCTTCTAATGCATTTTGGTAAAACATGCAGGATTCTGCAAAGACTTCCAAGGGAAATGGTTCTGTAAACGTCTGATATGATGGATGTGCTATTAATAATGGGGGAAATGAGAGAAAACTCAGTGTCAATATCAATAATGCATGAACACTGATGAGCTATTGACTGGCTTAATCATTAATAAATAGGGTACAATAAAATCAATCTGATTGTATGTGTACATGAATTGTTGTGCTACTTCATATTTCACGCGTTAAATTATTCATTTCAATCAACTCCGTGGTTAGAAATGGAAAAATGTGTTTTTTTATTAAGCTTTATAATTCATGAACTCGTTTAGAGGGGAAAACATTTGCAACTGCTTGACACCTTGTTTGTTGAAGTGTTGATGTGTTACCACTGCACACACGCACACACACACTAATGATCAGATTGATCTTTTCCTGCCACTAATTTGTCAGTAAATGAACTGTCATTGGTGAATGAGGGGTCATTTGTTTCAAATTACCAAGAAAACCAGCCCCCACCCTCACCCTCTTTGACATGCTTCACGTTAAGCTTCACCTTAAACTTGTCGACCTCCGTCTTGGAGCAGGTGGCATGGTACGACAGCACCTGCAGAGAGAGGAGAGAGGGAGGTGAGACAAAGAGAAAGATAAACACACACACACACACACACACACACACACACACACACACAACACACAGATTAATTCCAGTGAGGTGGTATTTTAGAATTACAGCCTGTGTTTAACTCATTTTCACATTTTACAGCGATGTGATGTGTGGCCTAAAGGCTCTACTCTAATACCTCTTTCTGATTTAGCCTATAAAGAGATTGCCAATTAGCTGTGTTCATCAGGTGTGTTAAAGCAGGGGAAGTAACACATTGTGTAAAGCTGTGGCCCTCTGGGGTCAGAGTTTGACAAGCTTGATACAGAGGGTGTGAATAATTAAGACAAACAGGGGTCTGTTGTGCATGTCTCCACTGTAGTTTGTGAATTCACTGAATGAATAAATTGGAATATATGCTCATGCATAGTGTACATGTCTTTGTTTGTCTGTGGTCACTTTGTATGTTAACAAACAACCTCGGCCTGTTACAGTAGGCAGTTCTTTGCCACATAAAGCGGTGGAACTAGACTCTCTGGTGATCAGAGAGTCAGAGTCAGGTAGTCAGAGGGGGTTCATTCATCCGTTGGGTCCCTCAAAAGTTCTTCTCTGGCACAGCAATTTTGATCCAAGCTCCAAAACTGATTCAGTATCCAATCTAATCACTCCGAACGTTTCTACACTGGATGCTACACAATTTAGCCAGCTGTCATCAATGGTTTCCATACAAATCTTTGCTTAAGACCTTAAGAAAGGTATCACAGCAAGGTTTTGCAGATTCAATAGTATATTCTCAGCTAAAAATAAACTTATAAAACCAATAGCAATCAATCAAGACATGTTATTTGGTATGGTATTTAAAGTTAGCACTTTTAGTTTAGACTGGATGATGCTAGGCTAACGCTGCTAAAAGATATTGAATCAGACGGGCACCAATTGTATCTCTGCATATACATACACCCAAACTATCTATTGATCTAAATCTATTTATTTCAAAACTCTATCACAACATCATAGCTACATAAACAAGTTTAAGCAATTTAGTAAAAGGGCAAAGGATAAGTTAGACATAGACTAAAGTATATATACCACAGTCATTATACCTTGCATTTTTATATACCTTGCATTTATGTAGATAAGACTGGTGACAGTCCAGTGTTTGTTAGCAGCATTAGCCTAGCATCTCCTGCTGTAAACTGAGGAAGCAAACTTTAGATACCAAACATGTCTTGGCTGACTGGCTGCATCTGGGATAAATCATGTTAATTAGATTTTCACCCAAACAACTCCTTTAAAGAACACGAGTTGTTAATGTGGTCACCACCACAGTAATGCTATCTGGCCCTGACGTACAGATTAACATGCAAACTTAGATGGAATTTTGAATGCACATGAAAGTGAGTGAGTGAGTGCTTCTACAGTATTACCCTCAATGGCATGTTTGTGAAACGGTCTGTCAATGCAGAGGAACTACCTTCATAAACACACTCATATAAATGCACTGAGCTTTCAGAAATCAACATACGGTATTTCATTTTAGTCATACAGGGTCAGTGCAAGTACAATGGGTACCTATTCTTAGTCAGCATAAATCCAAAACAATAAACCCACTACATTATGATGTTTTATTCTGCTGGCCAGTGGTAACCCCCCCCCCCCACACACACACACACACACACATACACACTAATTTAAACAACAGCATCAAAGCTGTTTTTATACAGAGCAGCAGATAATAAAGCGGTACATCCTGCATTCTCTCTCCCCCTGAATGCTCACTGGAGCGGCACATATTTTGCTCCTAAGCTTGTGTGTGTGTGTGTGTTGTGTGTGTGTGTGTTAGCCCGCTGAGAAATAAACTCCAGTTCCTTACTCTCACTTCTTTATTTGATCAAGCTTGCTCATGTTTATTCAGCATTGCCAAGGGTTATACATCTCCATGCTCATATAATCTATAGCATCTTCTACACACACATACACAACCATACACCCTGCACTGTGTGTTTGCACCCTCAAAAGGTGTTTATCGCATTATGACCAATCTGGAGTAAAAACTACATCAACAATGCATAGCCAATGACTCTGTGCTCCACTTCAATAAAGCATATGTAATACTGTAAATCCAGTGCGACCAAGCACTGTCTAACTGAACGTCAACACTGTACATAAATTGCCTGTGTCATCTACTTTGAAAAAAGCTTAGCATTATAACCATAAACCTGCTCATACACAGAGTCTGACCTTCTGAAAGTAAACCCACTCGCAGGAAATACTCACACTTACAGACTCATGAGATCAGGTTGCCGCTCACCTTGAGAAGGGTCTCTTTGTTGCTCATAGGAGCATAGGGCAGCTTTCACTGATAATCTACGTGTTGATTGAAGGTGTGCTTCTCTAAATGGGATCAGAGCTTCAGTAACAGATAGAGGGCACACAGACACTCCGCATGCATTTTTTTTTACAAGCAAATTGAAAGCGATGTTTTCTGTTGTTTTGGTTCTGTATTCCAGCACACTGGATATGACATACCCACTTACGATGCTGAAGATCAGTTTTAGTTTAAGGATACACCCTTACAAAATGGGATACTTTAGTAAAGGTCATGGTTATATATAGAGCCATGACAACTAAAAGGACCATTGGAATGATTAAAGGGTCACTATCATGGAAAATTAGTTTTCCTTACTTGGATGAAACAAGGAAGTTTAAAGTAATATGCAAATATTATATAATAATATCTAAGGTTAATGTACCATTTACTTTCCAGTTCATATAAGGAAAAACCAAGCTGCAAAAAGAGCCCGCTTTGAACTCACTGTTTCTGTGATGTCATGAGAGTGAACTCAATATTAAATATTTAGCCTACTCGCACTTCACATTTTAGTTCTCAGAAGGGTTTTTGAATGAAGC
The DNA here is from genome assembly GCF_030463535.1 of Salminus brasiliensis. NCBI lineage: Eukaryota > Metazoa > Chordata > Actinopteri > Characiformes > Bryconidae > Salminus > Salminus brasiliensis. The sequence continues at coordinate 15,955,653 of NC_132885.1, read as the reverse complement.
ACAACATGGGGCGGCAAATTAGACAGAGCTCATGTATCTTATATCTGGAAAATCAACAGAAATATCCTATACAATTCAAAGGGATAAATTATTCATAATTTAATTATAAGTGTACCTTCTTCTCCATGATGGCAAACCAACGGTATATGGTTTCTGTATGGCACCAAAAATGGCTCTGGAACCATTTCCTTAGATATTGAGTGATCAACACAGGCATCTTTAGATTTTTTTAAACCTAATGGTCCTCATATCTGATTTGCTGTCACCTGTCCAAATTTGTCCAAAAGCATTCTCAAAGGCACTTTTCTAATTAGCGAATTCATCTAAATTCAGGCCTTCAATTGCTCTGAAACAACCACAGCCACCTTGTCCAAGCATTGTAACTTGGGTACTCTTTGTGATCCAGAACTAATCATCCAGCATCCAACTGTAGGTAACCTCACAACAATGTTTCAGCATCTAGAGGATGTTACTGCAGTTACTGCAATAGAGCATTACCTGTTAGACCACAGAAGTGGATGCTCAAAGAATATGTTTACCATGAAGAGAAAAGCTAAATACATCAAGAAAACTAATCAGGCTGTAGACATAGGCTGCATCAAAGGTTTACGTAATAGGTCAAGTTAAAGCTTGATAAAAAAAATAAAATAAATAATAATAATAACCCTCTAGATTTCAGGGACAAATTCTGCCACAAAACCTACTGGACAATGTTCCTCCAGCATCTGCTGGTGTCATGGGCCAGAGACTTCAAGTAGATTGCAAAGGATTCAAAACCAAGTACTAGCTATTAGCATTTTGTTTCATTTTCATTTGTCAATGTTTGATAATTTCCTGAAAATTTGAATGTATGGACCATTGAAATAAAGCTGCCATTCATAATAATCATACATAATTGTTGTTGCATTGTGAATTGTACACTGTCCTGGAGTACAGCGCCTAAACAACAAACAAATGCGTCACTGCAATTATTTAGAGAGTGCACTCTACAAAGTGAAGAGGTGTCAGAGGTTAAAAGGAATGAAGTGGTCAGTGGATTACTAGCGATAGTTAAGGCAATACAGAGAAATGGAGGACATGAGACGAAGAAGTGAGGTATGAATGTGAGAAACGCAAAAAGACAAGAACATTATAGAAAGAGATGGGAAGGGGTGGAAATGAGTGCAAAAACGAACAGTGGGAGTTGGGGGGGTGCAGTGCCTGAGTGTCAGTTCAGTGCCCTGTATGAGTCATAGCTGCCGTCGGCCGTCGCACAGTCACGAAACCCCGTCCCCTCCTTACCCTTGCTCCTCCAAAACTAGGCCAACGGTCCACCAATCAAATGCAACCTTTCTGCATATCTCTCCCAGATATGCTTATTATGTGTGTGATTGTATATGTAAATGTATCCATGTATGTATATGAGTGTGAGTGTGTTTCTGTCTGTTAAGGAGAGACTTACGTCCAGTGCAACCGACTGCTTTGCCCAAGATTTCTTCACCTGATCGTACATTATAGTGTTATTGATCCCCAATCCACAGAATATCACGAAGGCCTGAAAAGCAAAGAGTGAAAGAAAAAGTGAACATTTTGTAAAGCTCCAGAAAACACAACGTATAGCTGCAGTTTTACAAACCTTACCTCAAACAGTCTCTGATCTGCATCGTCAAATGGTTTCCCATCCAACCTGTTTAGGACCTGTGCCACGCCTGCAACATACATACACACATGCAGCATATGTCTAATGTTTTCTCCCATGCTTTCATTATACTCTGGCCCACATAGATGAGTTTGAGATTGTTAGTTTTTAATGTTGTTATTATGGTGGCATGTTCATTAAAAGAAGCCAACTATTGTATCTGTTTCAATAAAGGAGTCAAATATCTCTCTCCCTCTATCTCGCTCTCTCTCCCTCTCCACAGCAGTGTGGTAAACGCTGGTAGGCAATTAAAGCTGGTTTGTGCTTTTATCGACAGACTACCCCCCCAGCCCCCTGCTCATCCTCCCACGCATCCCCTCATTATGCTCATTCATAAAGCTGCTGCACAGAGCTGCTGCACAGTGCTACAGATGCTGCTCTACAGATACAGCTCGAGCTGAGATGTAGGACTGAAGTTAGTGATCTGGAGATACAAATCTATAGCTAAATATACAGCCCTTTAACTATTGTTTTAGAGATACAGTGGGGAGAACAAGTATTTGATACACTGCTGATTTTTCAGGTTTTCCCACTTGCAAAGCATGTAGAAGACTGTAATTTTTATCATAGGTACTCTTCAACTGTGAGTGATGGAATCTAAAACAAAAATCCAGAAAAATACATTGTATGATTTTTAAATAATTAATTTCCATTTTATTGTGGGAAATAAGTATTTGATCATCTATCAACCAGTAAGAATTTTGGCTCTCACAGACATGTTACTTCTTCTTTAAGAAGCCCTCCTGTTCTCCACTCATTACCTGTATTAACTGCACCTGTTTGAACTCGTTACCTGTATAAAAGACACCTGTCCACACACTCAATCAGTCAGACTCCAGCATCTCCACAATGCCCAAGACCAGAGAGCTTTGTAAGGACATCAGGGATAAAATTGTAGACCTGCACAAGGCTGGGATGGGCTACAGGACAATAGGCAAGCAGCTTGGTGAGAAGGCAACAACTGTTGGTGCAATTATTAGAAAATGGAAGAAATGCAAAATAACGGATAATCTCCCTCGGTCTGGGGCGCCATGCAAGATCTCACCTCGTGGAGCATCAATGATCTTGAGGAAGGTGAGGAATGAGCCCAGAATTACACGGCAGGACCTGGTCAATGACCTGAATAGAGCTGGGACCACAGTCTCAAAGAAAACAATCAGTAACACTCTACGCCGTCAAGGATTAAAATCCTGCAGTGCACGCAAGGTGCCCTTCCTCAAGCCAACGCATGTCAAAGCCCGTCTGAAGTTTGCAAATGACCATCTGAATGATCCAGAGGAGGAATGGGAGAAGGTCATGTGGTCTGATGAGACAAAAATAGAACTTTTTGGTTTAAACTCCACTCGTCATGTTTGGAGGAAGAAGAATGATGAGTACAACCCCAAGAACAACATCATTCTTTGGGGATGCTTTTCTGCAAAGGGGACAGGACGACTGCACCGTATTGTGGGAAGGATGGATGGGGCCATGTATCGTGAGATTTTGGCCAACAACCTCCTTCCCTCAGTAAGAGCACTGAAGATGGGTCGTGGCTGGGTCTTCCAGCATGATATCGACCCAAAACACACAGCCAGGGCAACTAAAGAGTGGCTCCGTAGGAAACATCTTAAGGTCCTGGAGTGGCCTAGCCAGTCTCCAGACCTGAATCCAATAGAAAATCTTTGGAGGGAGCTTAAAGTCCGTGTGGCCCAGTGACAGCCACGAAACCTGAAGGTTCTGGAGGAGATCTGTATGGAGGAGTGGGCCAAAATCCCTGCTGCAGTGTGTGCAAACCTTGTCAAGAACTACAGGAAACGTCTCATCTCTGTAATTGCAAACAAAGGTTTCTGTACCAAATATTAAGTTTCTTTTTCTGGTGTATCAAATACTTATTTCCCACAATAAAATGGAAATTAATTATTTAAAAATCATACAATGTATTTTTCTGGATTTTTGTTTTAGATTCCATCACTCACAGTTGAAGAGTACCTATGATAAAAATTACAGTCTTCTACATGCTTTGCAAGTGGGAAAACCTGAAAAATCAGCAGTGTATCAAATACTTGTTCTCCCCACTGTATCATTTTGTAGCTATAGCTCTGATTATACAATCCTAGAGAAACCACCATTAAGCTACTACTCTATAGATACAACAAGAGTTACTGCGCTAGAGATACAGCCCTAAAGGCTTCCGCGCCATCTCGTCCTGCCCTGTTTCAAAACTTATTTGGAAATATTATGTTGTATTTGGGCCTGGAGCTCAAGTCTAACGACTAGTTAGACTTACATAAGCTAGCAAGCAGGCTAAACACCACAAAACAGACTGCGTTCCAGTTAACTGAGGCTCAAGATACATGCATTTAGAGGATAAAGACTCACAAGGTCAAGTGAATGATCTTGGGAGTAACTTAACAGCTAATTTCAAAGATTTTGGTTGTTGCAGATCCATGACATAACTTTACATTAGTTTAACCGCTCTAACGAATTCATGGGAACCTTGTAGACATGGAGGGTGCTTAATTTTTTTATATAGTTACCATCTTGCAGGCTGGTTCATCCAAATTTGTTTGCTCTCCCTTTTCTTGGGAATTACTCAAGCAGTTTGCTAAACTTGCAGATACTGTGGACCTGTTTAATCTTAAAACGTTGCACAAAATTTTGCTAGGTTTCATGGGATGAACAACATGTTTTATAAGAATGGTGCTAAACGGCGTGCAACAGAATCTGAGGTACTTTTTCTTATGTTTACTGGGCGTGTCAGTGGTCTTACCCAATCAGCAGCGAGAGGCAGAGCACACAATCGATTCTAATAAGGTCCTCCACAAATGTGGCAGCTGAAGCTTGGTGTACAACAGAGTATTAAAAGGACCACGGTTTCTGTTTAAATATATGTGCTGGCATTAGAAATGGTGCCAATAGGTTCATGTTTATCTGCTCCAGAAAAAAAACTATTCTATTGCTAGTACATCTCCACAGGGTCTAGACAAGCTGTATGTGAGTGCAGTTGGACATATGTGTCATCAATAGGTGCAACTTAAAGCAGCTGAACACATTCAATTGAAGGGGACATAACGTTTAGACACACTATATATATATAAAACCGGCATGAAAAAGTACAGGAATGTTTAATTAGAAAGGAACAGAAGCATACAGTAGGTGGAACAATAAAAATACAGACATTAGGAGAATGTATGATGCGAGTGATCTGAATGGAAGAATAAATGTAATTGCGTGGTTCCTGCGGGCAACATGTAAAGCCCTAATTAGTTGCTGCTAAAACCACTGATCTCACAGTCTATACTGCCCTGTCTGAATGCTGCTGGAATGTAAATTCTTGTAGATGAGAAAAAGAGGTGTGGCTGGATAGAGGAATGAAAGGCAGAAGTCAGTGTGTGTATGTGAGCGTGTGTGTTGGGTGGTGATGACGCAGGATATTGCTTGTGTAATCGGGGGTTCGTAGTTGTGTCGAGCACGAAGCTGCTGTGGGAGTATCCTCGGCTGCCTTTGTGTTCTAGTCCTGAGATTGGGCAGAATGCCAAAGAAGAGGAAAAAAATAAAAAAAAGCTTCTTTCACTCCATCGTCTCCATCCTTTTTTACTGACTCATTAAAGAAATCAAGGGCTGGGCTCAAGAGTCTAATTGACAGTTAATGGAGAATTCCATTTTTATAGACAGAGAAGGCCTAGGCCTGCGCAAGAGTATTCATCTGCTCCGCTGACTGGAATGGAGGAAATTCCACCTGAAGGCAAATATTAAGAGTAACATGAGCTTTTGTTTCAGCCTGTTTCTGTTGCTGAAATTCTGCGCTCATCTGCAGTCATTCGATTGCATTTGCTATGAAGGAACATGTATCTATTTAAGCAGAGGAATGATGAAGATTTGAGTAACAATTTCTACAGGGTGAGAGAGAGGCATGAGAGAGTGAGAGAGAGAGAGAGAGAGAGAGAGAGAGAGAGAGAGAGAGAGAGAGGGAGAGAGATAGGAGGAGGGAGTAGAGTGAGACAGAGAGAGAAAGATCATCCTTTTGAATGAACACATCCTTGACTCTGTACTGCACCTCTACTTGCTGTTGTGTGGTTTTAATGATTTTCAGTCTGTTTGCTGATAGAGTCCACCCACACACACACATACTCCCACACATGCTGCACGACCTGCACAAGCACACACGCTCTCACCCTCATGCTCTCCTCTGTTCACACATACACAATACACAAAGTTAAAGTGTGCGTTAATGTTTACACAATACATAAACACACAACATCGCCTGTCCTCACTTATAACTAACACACACAGCAACACAAATGGTACATTTTCACATATTCATCTGTTTTTGCATATGTGTGCCTATCATGGAGGTTTGAAAATCTGACATTCACTCTTCATATACGGAAATGAATCTGCAAAAGCAGCACATTTTTAATTCATTGTTTTTGTGATTCATGAAAACCAACGCATTAACATATGGCCGGCGATTCAGCCTGCAGTAGGTTAGTGCCACCCACACACATGCTGATGTTACAAGGAGTGTTTTGTCTGGGCTGCTTTTTTTAACGAGGGACAAAACAGGGCAACCAATCAGAACAGAGACTATTTACATATATCAGTTTTAAAAGCACAGTAACACAAGAGAATACGAAATGGTGGAACAGGTGGTCACGTAAAAACAAAGTATGGCATTTAGAAGATACCTCTAGGGAAGTAATTAAATACAAGATGAGGGTCTGGGGACAGATTTCCATTCTACTCTCAAGTAACCACCCGCAAAGGGGTACATACACACATGTTTTTAACAATGGGCCAAAATATTTCCCTACACTCTTTAAAAAAGGGGTTCTTTGCTAAAGGAAATGTTTCCATATAATATCATATATATTATGTAGAATATATATAATAACATTTCCAATAATAATATGAATACTTAAATTGTTCTTTGCCTGGTTAAATAGTGCATTGGATTGGTGGGAGACCTCCTGTAGATAGTGCTTTACAGAAACTTAACAAAAATAATCTACACAACACCAAAAAATAACTTCACTATACTCACATAGTCAAAGAGCCTAAATTTTTAGATTGAAGCTTATCATATAAATTTGCACATGTCCCATATATACACTGATTAGACAACATAAGACCACCTACCTAACAAGGTGCCTCTGAAAATGCCCTGTGGTATCAAGTACAATACATTAGCAGCAAATCCTTTATGTCCAGTAGGTTGCAAGATAGAGCTGCAGATTAAACTTTTTTGTTCCAGCATCTCAGACACTTGTTCCTGTTGAGATCCGGGGAATTTGGATGCCAGGGCAACATCTTAAACTCTTCTCAAACTATTCATGAACAGTGTGTACAATATACAATGGGTTTCTGTGCAAGGTCACTGCTTAGTGTCTTCTGTGCTAAAAAGTGCTGTGAAAAGGAATGGCAACATTACAAACTTTATTTTCTGTGTTGCAGGCCTGAAATGCAGGATGAGATGTTTATTAACAAACTGAATAAAGCTGACTAGACAAAACACACCCACAAGCTGACTAGACCAAATATTTTATAATGTCTGCAATGAAATAAAAAAGTAAATGTTACAGGTGCAGTGGTGGCTCAGTGGTAAGAGCACTGGGTTATTGAAATCAGGTTTGTTAGACTGATACCTGGGTTCGCCAAGCTGCCACTGTTTGGCCCCTGAGCAAGGTCCTTACTCACACAGTGAATCCTTCTACCAGGCAAAGAATCATATGAGCAATCCAATAGTTCTATTAGTTATCAGAGTTATATAGAACCATTGCCTTGATTACAGAACCCATACAGAATTGCTATACAGAGTGCGTAGTACATAAGCAGATTTCTAACTTACCAATAATTTGATGGTTGCTGTTCCAAATGGGCACACACAGGACTGAGCGAATATGGAAGCCGGAGAACTGATCTGCCTAATACAAACACACACAAATGACACAAAACACACACACTGTCTAAGCCTCACAGGACATGTGAAATTTGTAGCATGGGACATTTGGTAAAAAAAAAAAAACAACAAAAACAATATAATAGGATAGACATTAATGTTTCAGAGGAAAGCAGGAGAGAATCTGAAAGAATCTTCGCCAAAGATACATCAAAGGAGTATTATATAATTCATCAGTGTGCGACAGCAGACAGAGATCAAAGCTAGACTGGTATAGGGCAGCACATCACTCTGCTCTGCTGCTCTTCATTCACACTGTACACTGATCAACACCTGGAACACCCCAGTAGATCCACTCTGAAAGGTAAAAAGACGCCTATATGACTTTCAATACTTTCTTACTTCCATGCTTGTTTAGTATATATACTGTAATATACAGTATTTCTTCATTACCATAAAAGGTTATGATTTTATAACTTAAAACACGCTTTTTAAAATGTTTTTTTTATTTCAAACAGCACTTTGGACTGATCCATCTATGCCATATTATGCCAAAATGCTTAGAGATGGGTACCTTTTTGCAAATAGGAAATGAGCACTGTTCCTTTCTTACTGTGGAGCACTGAACTAGAAAGCCCTGAGGCCAAAAAGACTAGTTAACTTTCTGCTGACTACCTCACTCTGACCGTAAACTTCGACATGCAGCGTCTCGTTATCAATCAAATGCTGTTAACATGTTGCTGGAGTAATTAAGGGTGCAATGTCCTGTATGTTAGATAATGTTCTCTCAAATAAATGAATCCTATTATGTTTATGTGTATGATAACAGTCTCTGTGTAATTGACATTTAGCTAAAATTTAGCTCTGAGAAAATCAGAAAGGGGTAAATCCTGTAGCTTTCAGTACATGTCTGAATATGTGATATTTCTAACTTTATTTGAACTATATATTTAAAGTAAAACGTTTGTTCAGTCACGGCTGCTGAACATAACAGATAAAAGCGGTAACTATTGGTGCTTTTCGTCACTTATGGTTCTGGAAATTACTATCATCAGCAGCATTTTTTATGCTTATGATCTCATGTCTCTGTATTTCATCTGTGAATTATACCACATATATTCAAAAATGCATGTGTATTTGCATGCGCATGTGAATTTCTAAAATAATTTTAATAAATCTAAATAATATTGCTAATAAATGAATGTATATGAATAAATGAATTATACACCTATGAGTAGCCTAAATCAGAATATAAAGATAAGCTGCCTCCAAGTACAAAATGAGGCTACTACAGTGTGTTTCAATAATACTACTAAGTATCTGCATCAATTCAATGAACTTCAATTCTATTCAGCGTCTGTGACTAATCTGAGTGAGTAATGTGACATTTGAATTATGCCACATTCCACATTCAAATCATTATGCCACATTCAAAAGATAAGAGTCCCCCAAAGTGACACGCTGAATGACATGTTGCAATATTTGTGCCAGTCACTGTAGATCAAACCCTGTGTCCCATTTTCTTGTACATGATTTTGACTGTTAAATACAGCTCATGGTAAGACATGTACAGGTTTTCCCAGTTAGAAGCTCATAATTATAGCAGGCCTATTCCCAAGCTAATACAGATGCAGCACTGGGGTTAAGAAGTGGGGAGGTGTGTCTACCTCAGCGTCAAATCGAGGATCCTGGTAGGCATCACTGATGTTGACTGGCAGACCAGTGGAGGCCACCAGTTCGGCTATACTGTTGTTAATCAGCCAGTCAGAGTACGAGGACTTCTCCATGCTGTCCTTAAAACTGAAGAACAGAAGAAAAATTATGCCACATTGTAAGTTTGCAACCAAAGGGAGAATAAAAGCACAGGGAAGTGAACTGACCCATTCAATGTCATTGGATCCATTCATCAGAGTTGGATTTATGAGGGATGCTATTGGTCATTTACCAAATGTAAGCTCAGTGAAGTACAAGCTGCACTCTGCAGGTAGCTCTAGATGGCCTCATATAGAGTTGTTATTGTTTATGGTGCCACTCCCTCAGCAGCGATTCATGTCTAATGAACCTTTCATGCATTTTAATAAGGCTCTCCCAAGCCTGCTAGAGTAATGAAAAGTTAACGCTCTGATTGTTTTATCCACCCACATGCACCAAAGAGGCATGATGTGATCTCTCCTTCCCTCTCTCCTTCTTTCACTCTGTATGATCAACCCTGGCTCTTGTTTTGAGGCAGAAAGGGGACTCTACCATGTTTGCAAATCACACCCCTGTGCCTGTAACTCAGTTAACAGTGCTTTTCCATGTGATCTGCTGGCTAATAGCTGGGCTGTTCGATAAGAGAGTATAGAGAGTCAGAGGTGCGCAGAAAGCCCTGTCTCTCCGGGGCCGTATGTTCTTTTCTACAGCTCACTGCTGAGCAGCTCAGGCCTATGGAAGAAGCACGGGACAAATCAAACGCACACACGCACACACAAAATGGACATAATGGCCCTAGCAATGGTTTTAGACACTCCAGCCCTCCCAGCCCCTGAAGTATTCAGTAAATTAAACACATAAGTTCTGTATGCTCCACTTACAGGCCCACTGAAGAGTGCTCATGAACTTTCTGATGCACGCTCTGGGTTTTTCCTTGCAGGGCTTCAACGTATTTCTCCTAAAGTTTACATTTTCGCTTTCTCCAGGTGTAACTTATAGAGCAGAATGTATACTTGTATATGAGATGCCTTTTGTTCCCCCACTAGAACCGAGCAAACACCCATGGTTTCAGACATAACGGCACAATTTGACCAAACAGACAATTTAATCCAAGGAACTCCTACAACATATATGTTACTGGATCTTTAAAGATGCCCCTTTCCATTAGCATAGAAAAGAGATAGATAGAGACTGGTACATGCAAGTGACATAACATGAACCTCAAACACTGTTGTTTTATGCGCTCAAAATGTACACACCTCCAGCCCACTACCAGAAGCCCTAGCCAAAGCTGGTAAAATGGTAAAGCGCAACAATGGCAGGATAATATGGTGTTGTTGATACAGCAGAGCAGCACATCACCACCAGACTCCACCAGACTTTGATAGTAATGGGAATATGAAAAGCTACATGAACCAAGCAGCTTTTTCTGTGCCAGTGTTGGTAAAAGAGGAGCTCAGTGAGAGGACCATGTTGTATGTGACAAACAAGTCAGATACTTACTATTTATACATTAAAGAACTATCATGCAAAAGCTTATATCTCTGTAAAAGCAACTTAACAGGGAGAACAAGACCCTTCTGAACTCTCAGTGGCAGTTAGTGTACAAAGATATTATTCCAAGTCATTTTGGAGCATTTCTATTAGTCCATTTTTGTGTCAAAGAGAAAAACGACAAATATGGAGACACAAGGTTGGTGCATGACAGCAACAAAATGCATTCTCTGGCACCTTTAAATTCTGACATCTCTACTATGGATCTTCAAACAATTATACAGAACACTTCTCTGTACAAGTTCGCTTCCTCATACTGCTTATTCCTTTGACGGTGTCACTGAGCTGAAAAATGTGTTGTTGCAATGGACATAGCCAGCAGCGTGTGTGATTTCACAGCTTGGCGCTGGAACATTAGCCAGGTGTGAGAAGAGAGAGGGAATGAGTGGCGTATGGTCCCTCGGCAGCACACGGCCTGCTGCGTGTCCTCTCTCCTGCCGTAATGATTCCACCTGTGGTGAGCGCCTTCACAGCCGAAAACGAACTCCAAACGCAACACAATTGTGCTACTCATCTCTTCTGACTGAGCTGGCACGTCTCACGCAAACACATTGCAGCGCTCAGATCCTCCCCACCTCCATCCCCCACCCCACCTCTCCTCTGTAATTACGAGAGAGTAATCAGAGCCATTCTCAGAAGCAGCGCTGGTGTGATGTTCACACTTGGAGCATCGGCCTCCTCTCTCCTTTAGCAGCAAACAGATGCGTGCGTTTGCAGGTTGGGGGGGCTGGTGTGCTGCGTGTTTGCAGTAAGATAGTGGTGGCTGGTTGGGGAGCTGATGTAAGGGGTTTAGGGGGGTTGCTAAGTGCTGAATAGAGAGAGTTTGAAGATCCTGTGCAATGCAGAATGGAGGGGGTGAGCAGCGGCTGACATGGGGAGAAACCCTACGCTTGTGGTGCAGAAGCACTGGAGACTCATCAATCAAACACACGTGGCGCAGTCCCCATCGACATAACTCAGCGCAACAACACAACACACTGCAAAGCAGCACAGTGCAACACCACCTGACACGGACCGTGCACGGCAAAACCATAAAACATAAAAAAAATAAACAAGAGGGTCTAAAACATCACATACGCTCGTGCTTCAAATGGTTCTTTGAGTGATGTCATAGGAGAACCACTTTTGGTTCCATAAAGAACAATGTGCCTCATTCACCAATATCTTATTAAAAAGATATATCAACTGCAGGATTGTTCACAGCTATGCCCTTACAGTGGTGGAACCCATTGTATACCCATAGGAAATCCCAAATAGGGTTTTACAAAGAATGTTCTTAAGAATGATTGTTAAATCATTGTTTGACATGTTTGTATCATAAATGAGTGAGTGAGAAGAACCAGAAAATTAGCAAAGAACCTTTATACCAATTTGAAGAACCTTCATTTTTAAGAAAGCAGAAAAACATGGTCCAACAAAACAGAATACAACCCTGCTAGGCCTGTAGTGATGAGCGCCGGCCTGCAAACATCTCTGGTCCACATTAAAACGGGCAGATGATTCTACAGGAGCCACTGAGGGGTGTTAATGACTCTGCTAAGAAATATTTAACAGCCTCGTAATGTCCAGCTTTAAAAATTCATCAGCAGGCAGAGAAGATGTGGAGACTCCGTGCTCAAATGTGGGACCACTCTCTACACTCTGTATCTCCGCTCAGTTCAATTCGGCTCCACTCTGTTCAGACAAGGCTATATTTACAGGCCCATTCACCACAAAAGCACTGCAATAAGAGAAGAGAAACAACGTAGCAGCACTATAAACAAGCAGACATAAAAATAAAATCATATTAGCAGCTCAAATGATCTTCAAAAAGAAGGTTCAGAAGATGTTTCTCTCGGCCTCCGCACCTGTGAGTTATAATAAAGGACTTTCCAGTTAGATTAGCCATTAAGAGCAACCCTAACCACTAGAATACTGCGAGTCCCACCTGCTAATATTATCACTGATGCGTTTTGTCCTATTAGCCGGGGCACATTAAGCTGTGGTGCGGCAGACACATATCCAGCTGAGCTGGTAACTGAGTCTGAGCAACTGTGACAGGGTAGATTGTGGATGTTCATGTGTGCTGCGGTACGCTGCTGTGTTATAGGCTCAAAGCAAATGATCATTGTATAACGTTCTTTGAAGGCTTTTCCAGAAGGAGGAGTAAGCAGTTGCTAAGGTAACATAACAGCCTTAACAGGCTCCACCAGAAGGAATTTGGAGTTTTACTGTTGGACTACAGTCAAGCTCAGACAAAATGTTATCAGATTTGGATTTGAAACTGGTCAGGCTTGAGCAGGATGTTCTGCATTCAGTTCACAATTTCATGCCCAAATGAAGTTGAAGTGTGTAGTAGCAAGTGTTTGTGGTTCTCACCTGTTCTCTGTATCTGCACTACACTTTGGTGACAGCAGCTCAAAGGACTTGGTGAACTTCACCACCTGCAAAAGATAAAGAGTTTTAGTGCTAATTAGGCAGCGGACTTCGTGTTTTGGGAGAGGAGAGGAAAGAGGAGATGAGAGAAGAGGAGAACCGACCGGAGACTCGATGTCCTCCAGCAGTTGTACAGAGCAGCGTTCACACTTGAGCAGGGTTTGAGCGCGATGCATAATTTTTCTCACAATCTTCTCCAGATCCGTCTGCTCCTCAAACAAATCATTCACCACCTCCAACAGAGCCTGCACACACACACAAACACAAACACATGCGAGAGATGTTAAAAAGCACACACTCATCACTCTGACCTTTTGTGGACTGGTGGCCTTATTTCTTGGTAAGCTGATGCTTACAGCTTGAAGGCATTTGTTAGTACAGTGGACCCCAGACATGGTTCAGTGGATAAGGAAGGAGAGTGTTCTTATGAACATACATATATGAGATTTATGTCAAATTAAGCATGTTAATATTGGTTATGTTCCAATGTATTTAAAACCAAACCAATTACCCTAGAGCTTCAGTGGGAGCTGAAATGTGATGTGGCCTTGAAATCATGTAAAGAATAAAAATACATTTTGCAGCATCAAGGTGACCAAATTTGCTATCATGAAATGTATAAAAAGCTTTACCTTAGTGGGCAACATGTATGTAAATTTTGGGGTTGTAAATAAAATGTGCCAAGATGTAACGTACAAGACGTAACAGTCTTGATATTTGGAATTTGGTCCGTTTTACAGTGTTTGAGGTTCATGGTGTGTCACTATGTACTAAACTCTCATTATTTAACTATGCCAAGGTAATTATTTTCCATTGAAGGCCACCTTTAACTACCTTCATTTTTCATTCAATGTAGCTCACCGTCTTATTATTCTGTGGATTAACGTCACAAATTTTTTATTCAGAGTATTACTGATATTGTAATTTTATTTAACGAAACATTCAAATGTTGGTTTTGCGCAGAGCTAACAATTTGATTACCTTTTTACTCCTTTTCGGAGCCCAGCTTAATGTCGCTGCTTTTATCATACCAGTTTTATGCTCTAATCACTGCTATATGTACTCCCACCAAATCCACTTAATTCCATCACTCCAATAAAATACAACAGTCACTATAAAACAATGAGATCAATAATGCCCCTCCCCTCGTATTCCCCCTCATCATCAAGTTTGCTCCTTCATCTGGGATCAACGTGTAAAATGTCAAGACACCAGCGATTAGATTTATGATCCTGGCTTTATGCAACCCACACACTCACACATACATGAACTAAAGTGCACACGCGCTATCCTTTTGTCCTGGCCTGGTGCATTTACATACCAAATACAGACCCCCAAAACAACCTCCCCACAACCCCGAAGCACAGGCACACTGCCCCTGACCCTTGTGATCGAGAACAGCCTAAGCAGCAGGAGACTATGTGGGCAGCTACAGATCAATACACACTTACGTACACTCACACATACACAGCTAAGCTATACTGTCAGCAGTGGGCGAAGCGCTATACTGGGTTTATAATGAGATGGAGGATTCAGATCATTTTATCCCCTCACTATCCCATAGTCTACATCTCTGCTGTTTTGTACTGTAGAGTGGCACACTAGCAATGTTCTTCAGGGTGCAAAAGCATGTGCTGAGTTTTAGTATACCATTACTGTTATGTACAATCTTTGTATTTTTAAAAATGGTAACTTCACAGACGAGGGAAAACGTTCAGTGGAATTCAATGTAAAAATATTTGATTCCAAATCACTTTGAAGCATTTTTATTGGTTCACGTATCTGACATCTGGCAACATTTTATTTGACATCTGGCAACTTGTCTTTACATTGTGTTGAAAAGGGAAACAATTACAGAAATGGAGATACATGGTTTTGTGTGACAGCGACAATATGTTTATTATTACCCCCACGCTGACTATGTTCTAGAGGTGGACCGGCTCTTACCCTGCTCCGGTCATACTCCTTTCTCGATGCAGCGAAGAGCTGAGCATTGGAAATGGCGATTCCACAGAAAGGCAGGTACATCTGCAACACCTGTGAATAGAGAATGCAGGTCAGCACTGGTCAGTTCGAGCACACTGCTGACACAGTGCCCCAGGAGGTCTACTACCACATGCTACTGTGATACTGACCTCACAGTACATCTGTAGTGTAGGCACAGCAGCTGATAGAATCAGCTGATCGACACGTTCAGTACCTGGTCAGGCAGCATGTGATGTTGGCAACAGACTAAACATTTTAAAAATGCACTAATTTCACATGTATTCATCATTTGCTATTAAACATCTAGTGAATATACATGTGTGTACTCTGACACTCGCCTCCTAGCACGGAATCACCCATTCAATGAGTTATTGATTGAACATTATGAAGCGTGGCCTTTTCTATTTAGCTTTCATCTGCCAGCACTGATACATCAATACAGCAAACACTTCCCTTTCTGTGCGTTTCCATTAGCGCAGCATGGCTTCAGTGCAGATCATTGGCTCATTTACTCATTCAATACGTTCAGTCATATTTATGAAATATTAAAAAAGTATTTTTCAACATCTATCATTACCTTTTCTCAGTTTGTTTAAGAAGAAACAGAGGAAGGACGAGCGGAGAGGGAGGTAGAGTCAGGAGAGGAGGAGGAAAAGAAAGGGAGAAGGAAGGGAAGAGGGTTGTGAAAGTGGCAGTGGGGGCAGTGGAGATTTCAATCTGTCACCATTTGACTGACAGATTGAAATGTACACATACACACAGGTTACACTGACTGAAGACCTCAGCTTACACTTTACACAATTACATCATTCTTTTGCTTCTCTTTCTCGCTCCGCTCTCTCTCACACACACACACAGACATCCTTTTTTTTAGCTTCAAGCTTTAGCTACACTCATTTAGCCTTTCTGTAACATCTCATTCACAAACCGTGTCAATAGCCCTCCAGTTTATACCAGGTCTCTCTCTCTCTCTCTCTCTCTCTCTCTCACACACACACATACACAAACAGATAATTGCCTCCCGTTATTTCTACTGTGTGTATGTGTCTGAGATAGAGATTGAGAGAGAGAGAGTATTACAAAAGGGAGAGTGTAAGGCATATCAAACCTGTAAGCTTGTGAAAGCACCAAAAACGAGATGCTTAAAAGCACCCCATCTGAACTGTGGAGGGCAACACTCATTACTGAGCCTCACCCAGGTTTATACTGCTCTCCTGACATCTGCAAGAGTTTTCTACTACCATTCAAAAAACTATGAGCAGGAGTGTGGAGGAGGCACTTGGCCAGATTTTAAAACACTGGACATTCAGCCGTGTGGATGTTCTAATCAATAGATGTGTCAAACAAAAACAACAAAAAAAAGAAAGTTCTGTTCAGCATGGTGTGTGGTGAATTTAAAGCTGACATCAAGGCTTGAAAAGGAACCTTTCAGTCTCTTTTATTTCAGCTGACAACAAAGTAGGCTTTATCAAATCTTGTCGCTCTTCTCTATAATTGTTCTCACATTCACATTTTTTTAATTAAAAAATCTTTTAAACCTCACACACTATTTGTTCTGCATGTTCTAATGAAGCAGCACAACTGAACCAGCTGAGGAAAGAAGCAAACTTTCATTTGCTTTCATTTGCATGATTTGTCTTTAATGAAGAGTAAAGTCGAGCACACCTCGGTGAAAGTACACATATGTTGTACTTTTTCTCCAGCATCCAAAATCTGTCTAAAACCAGATCAGACCAAATCAGCCATGACACTAAAACAACCTGCATGATATTGTGTTGTTCCCCTTGTGCCGCTAACACAGGTCTGACCTGTGACCTGACCTATCAAGCTTTTCACACCCCCACACCTTTTTAGCAGTTTGTGCTACAGTAGCTATTTTGAGGGATTGCATCATAAATGCTAGCCATTGCTCCCCATCATCAATAAGCCTTGGGCAGCATGAGCCTTTTGCTGGTTCACTGCTTGTCCTTTTACTTTTATTAGTGACTAACCACTGCTTACCGGGAACAGCCACAAGACCTGCTTGTTTTGGACATACTCTGACCTGTTCATCTAGCGATCACAAACTGGCTCTGCTCAAACTGGCTCAGACGCTTCTGCTTGCCCATCTTTCCTCCTTCCAAAACATCAACATCAAGAACTTACTGATCACTTGCAGTCTAATATCTATATCCAACCCTTTGACAAATGTCACTGTAATGACATGATTTTGCGATTCACTTTCCATAACGCTAATTGGGGTAAACTTGATCTAGTAAATGACTTAAGTACATCTCTTCTATAAGGGGCATAATCAAAAATCTTCAATTAAAAAAAAAAACATCTTAATAACTCAATAATGTCCCTCAAAAAGAAGTAGGTGGTACTTCAAATATGCTTAGCTACATCAATCACAAAAAATCAGTTTGCTCTCGTGTTGAGTGAGCTTAGTTTGGGTATTTTACCAGTACTGTGGTACTGTACCAGTGCTGCCTGAGGTTTCAAGCAGGTAAATTCCTAAATTCCACAGCATTTTGGACAATTTTATTCATGAGGCTAGAGGCTGGGTGCCACTATGTATCTAGTCAGAGGTGGTGTCCTCTTGTTCCATTTATTTTGTAGGCAAGTAGAAGTGTGGCTCTGCAAGTGTGTACTTAACGCATGCCTCTTGTTAGGTGTCTGTTCACTCCTTTCCTTATCATTGGTTAAAACACTTAAAATGCCACATTATTGATCACACTACCAAGATGTGAAGCAGGGTCATGACATGCACATCACTGCTAGACTCTGCTAGTTAAGGGTAAATGGGTTGCTACATGAACCAGGCTTCATGACTGCAGCTTTTCCTGTGCCAATGTCTGCAGAAGGGCAATTTAAACTCTGCAAGTGGGTATCCGTGTTATGGTAAAAGCTAACCTAGCTATAATCTTCAGCTAACTAACACATTGTGCTGAGAACAACACTTTCTGATTAGGCTCCTGGAAGCTGTTGTGGTGATGTAAACCAACCAATAAAAATCCTTTTAATGCTTTTCTCCCAAACAAAGTCTCATGTTTTCTTCTATACATTATAGAACTTATAGTAAATGCGTTCTATGGCACCTTTAACAAAGCTCAACATCAACTAAACGTTTCAGTCTGCTGAAGTAATAAATACAAATGACTTTGTGCGTACCTTTAAAAAAAGGTACGTTTAAGATACTGAATGTTGTAGATTGATGTCTTTTCTGCTTGGTATGCAATTGAATGTTCCCCACCAAGCTTTACAGAACACACACTTTCTCCTCCATTCTACAGCGCACTGACAAAACTGATGCAGCTCACTAGTGGCTAATGACCCCACCTACGCTTTCAACAGCTCCATCCATCAGTTTGCAAATGCGAATTAAGTTGACTTTGTTTGGGCCATTTCCAGGAAACTAATGTCAGTAGATGGGTGTCTGGTGAGAGTGGTTGTCAACCTTTTCATGTTTAAAATATTACGGACACAGTTACTTTCTATGGAGCCGTCAAGCCTTCGCAAGCTTAGCTGGATTAATTCCATCCTTATATACACACTAAAAGGGCAGAGATCTCCAAAGGCGATGGCTCTGTTGGGCTGCAGACGTGTTCTGATCCTGCTTCCACTTCTGTAACCTGTGGCCATGCGCAGCTGAAAACAAAATCCTAAATGTCTTAAGCGGCATCAGGCTTCCAGCACATCCAGTATTATTGTCCTACTGGAACAGAGGGACCCCGGGCATGCTTCTCTGAGTCTACATATTCAGGGATTCATGGAAAGGCTTGGCTTGGTCTAATTGGATTCGCTCTGCTCACCCATTACCCTAAGCTGCCTGGCAGATGGGACTGTATGCCAGAAGAAAGCTGTGTTGACACTGGGCTGAAGGATGGGTTAATAACCAAACAAAGTGACCCTGGCTGGGGTGGGGAGCTCTATCGACAGAGCCCCTCAGCGCCATTTATTGTCATTTCAGGCCTCTGGCTAATGAAATGTGAGTGCGCCACTCCATCATGCTGCGTGGGTTTGCACAGACAGATTATCCCCTACATGAACATCTAGAGCGACAAGCCTAACAGTGACAATGAGACGCATACCCCAAGTCTGAAAGTGTTGGGCACAGCCTCTAGACAGGTCTTTTAGAGACATACGTAATAAGCTGCTGCTCTCTTTACAACACAATGAAATATGCACACCAAGAATAGCCCCAAAACAACCTCCAATTGATTCTTTTTTATTTAATAAACATTCTAAAGACTTAATCTGTGTCCAGAACACCACCAGATGAAAGCCAGCCTTAAAAATGATTTTCATTAGCAGCTCATTATTGACAGCACAATTTAGTCCAAGACTGCACTTAATCAGTGTCAAAAGAACTGGCCCAAGATAAGTTCTGCTAGTTTTTGCTAATTCGGGCTGATATGTAGGACTCACATTTAATAAAATTCTAAATTTTGTCACTGTCACGCAAAAACCTGTGTACCCTGCAATTGACTGGTGTCCTGTTCATGGTGATGATTTCTGCCTTGCACCCAATGATTCCAGGTAGGCCCTGGACCTATTGTGACCCTGCCTAGGATGAAGAGGACAAGAAGGTGGATGGATGAATGAAATGCGCCCTAGGCTATTGTTTCCATTTCGGTTTAATAAAGGGTCTAACATTATAAAATTATAGCATACAGTAAACAAAAGCTGTGTTTTATAACAATATTGATAGCACATTAAACTGAGGTAGTGCTTTTTAAGAACCTTAATGTGTCATAGATTAACATGTTTATAATTTCTGAATCTAACAAGCTAACTGCAAGCTAATATGTTAGCCCAGAGCTAACACATCAGTTAATAATATAATATGATACACTGTGATTTAATTTGACACATTACTGTATATTGTTACATCCCTACCGGTTTGTTGTCATTTGGATGGCAACTGACGCACTATAATTATAATTGTAATAATTATAATTGTGAATTTCCCCACTGCGGGACTAATAAAGAATTATCTTATCTTATCTTATCTTATAAGCCCTGTTCAGGCACTGTGATATTCATAGTTTTACTACAAAGTAATAAATCCCAAGCAAACTCACTTCTATACTTCACCAAACCCAGAGCTCCAATGGTAATAGTAGTCCAGCTCAAACCAACCTCATGATACACTAATCTAAAAATAAAACTTGTGACTGAGTGGTGAAGTGAATAGCATTTATTATCTGATTACAGGGGCACCTGTCTAGAAGTGGAATATATTAGGCAGCAAGTAAACAGTCACCTCTTAAAGGTAATGCATTGGACGCAGGATAATTTGGCAAGTGTAAGAATGGGAGGCTGACAAAGACCACATTTTGACTGCTAGATAACTGGGTCAGACCATCAGATATGTATTGTGTGGGGTGTTCCTAGTACGTAGTGGTCAATACCCATCAAAAGAAACGACAACCAATGCATGGAAGCAACGCAGGCTAGGTCGTCTGTTCCAGCGCAAATATCCGAAAACAGCTAACGATGACTATGTCTTGTTGGGTCCATGCCTCGACGGGTCAGAGACGTTTAGTGCTACAAATGGGACCTACACAATACTAAGCAGGTGATTTTAATGTTCCGGCTGATACATGCATGTTTATGTAATGGACTGGCTACCATGCTCATTGTATTCCCGTGCTCTGAATACAACACCATGGACAACTAATGCATTAAGAGCTTTCTTTTATGTGTTTCTAAATCTTCAGATAAACTAAACCTTAGCAGCTATTACAGGTGAGCAGTCAGAGAGCAGCCAGTTAAAACCTCAGGCCCCCTGTGCCCTACTTTTAAAGAGCAGCACACACACACATACACTCTAGACACTAAAGCAAGAGACAGACATGCTTGATAAGGCCAGCAATAAGTGTTTTTGTGTGAGAGACAATGTAGGTCATGCCAGAAGTTTTGTGTTTGCATTGGTTGCGCTCTTTCTCTCCCTCTATCTAGCTTTCTTTTTTAATAGTTAACAATTACATTCTCAATTAAAACATTAGAAGAAAATATTGCTTTTCTACCATCTTTAATATTTAGAATGCGAAGAACACGCATGCTCTTTGACCTTGATGAGTGGCTGGGTTTCAAACAGCATGTAGAAATTTGAGCAAGCTGTTGAACACCTGCTGAAGGCCAGAGATGAGTGCCACAGACTGACAGACTCCCACCCACACACCAGCTCCACCTGAAGCCTCTTCCACACGAGTGTCTCACTAATCCCCTGCGCAGCCTAGCCAAGGGCTAATTTAACACAAACAATGCTGCCCTTATAACTACTGAGCATCACAGTGTTCATCAAAATAAGGTAATAATTGAATAACTGAATATAAAAATAAATGTTGTAGAGGATAACATTGTAGAGCATTACACCAGGACTGTGTGACACTGCGTATTGCCAGCCATTCTTTACACATTTGGCACGCTTGCTCTTATCTGTCTCTAAAGAGAAAATCACAGAGTTCAAACAAGGGCAGAGGAAAACATCCAAAGGTTAAAGACTCAACCTTTTGTCACAGATTGGTTTCTCTATCATCATCAACCCAAAGTCAGACGTACTGATTGGCATTAATTACTCTAATCAGCTCAATCTCTGGGCAGGAAGCCCACACAACATCATTTCAACAGCCTTTTCAACATAATTTCAACATTACTTCACCATGACTGCAGCCAATCAAATTAAGATGGTACTGTGCTGCTGAAAGTGCTCTGACTGAGTTCAGTGACATCTGACAGAAAGACTAATGCGTGCATGTTTTGACAACCTCCACTGCACTGTTCAGTTAAAAGTGTAGCTGCTCAGTCTGTAAATCTACATTTAACAGCAATTACACTGATCATTTAAGTTAAGTTTATACAGAAACGCTTCGAAAAAAGCACAACATAGACACAGATAAGCCAAAACAGTGTAACTGTCTAAAATGCTACTCATATCATATTCTACAAGACCTCCCAAGTTGTGTTCTAGCACATCTTGTGCATAAACAGCGCACCAAAAAAAAAAAATACCCAAAGACAACAGACTTGCATATCCATGGTAGGCATTTTTGATGGCAGACAGGGGTTAGCATGGACACTCTGACTGCTCGAAGGATACGCAGCCCCATTCACAGCAGGGTGTGATGCACTCTGCCTCCTGTAACACATTTCAGTGCTTTGAAACACAGTAGCACTTTTGTCGGTTTAGCCTAGATGGGAAAGCCTTCATTGCATCATGGTATAATGAGCCCAACACCCTGTCTCTGTTTAATGGTTTGTCCCTGATCGGGCTACTCTCGGTAGGTACTCACCACTGCTGAACCACAGCCTTGCCATATAGAAAGGTCTGAAATACCCTTCTAATGAATGCATTCAGCTACATTAAGCTAGAGATGCACAGCCAGTGGAATGGAATTATCGGTTGCAGACAAACAATGAACCTGTTGGCACCTCCAACACTGGAGCAGTGGAACTGTGTTCTCTGAAAGGATGCTGCTCCATCCAACACTTTAGGGCTGAGTTGGGGAGTCTGTGGAGGATGAGATGGGGTGGTTACCCCCAACAAAAGCAGGATAAGCTCTTTTTTAAGTGTCACAACTCCTATATTTATATAGTTTAACTATGTACATGTTGCATTTCATTTAATTACATATTAATGATAGTTTTGATGCTACTTTGCTTAGCTAAGTAAAAGTTAGCAACAGTGATTAGTTAGGTCACTGAAATACTCAGGACAACAGGAGTGGTTCCCATTTAACACTAAAATACTTCATTGTTACTTAACTATTAATTGTTGTTTTAAAAATGTCCCTGTTCCACCTCAGACCAGAAACACACTCAACACAAGTATGCAAACACAAATGATGAACAGCCCTTCTCTACAAACTAGAATGAACCTTTTGCTCTTATGTTCCTGTAACGGTTAGTAGTACTCAGGGGGAAGAACAGAGGACAGATCAGACAGTCTGTAAACAAGTGCACAGTAGACTACAGTCAGGTCATGGTAGCTTGATCAGTCTGGGCTGTCATGACGTATGTTTGAATGCAATAAAACCGTGTTCGCACAGATTGACTGTTTTCAGGTACTTGTGTCGAGTGTGTTTCCAGGCCAAGACACCGACTTCAGCTTCATTTAAATGCACTTCATTTGACTGTGGGGTGTGGGGACAGTGCTTTCCTGGCTTTGACAAAAACAAAATGACGAAATTTCAGCAAAAACAGATTGCTTGGAGCTTGGTTTGCTCCGTTCAAGCACATGGAGTGGCGCAACAGATAACACCACCACCTGCTACTGAGCAACCACACTATGTGGGAGACTGGGGTTCGATTCCCGGTCTGGGTGACTATGCTGCACTACACCAATAAGAGTCCTTGGGCAAGACTCCTAACACTACACTGACCCACCTCTGTAATACGAGTAACCTTGTAAGTCGCTCTGGATAAGAGCGTCTGCTAAATGCCGTAAATGTAAATGTAAATGACAAGCTTTGATGAATGCATGTAAACGTCTGAAAACAACTGTATGTGCATAGGTGAAAAGTAACTCCTCATCTGCCAATCAAGAAAAACTAATATCATATTTTATTGTATTGTGATAAATTAGGTTATTGTGATACACAATATGTTTTTCTAAGCTAGAAAAAAAAATTCTAATCAGTCAGTCAGTGCTTAAAGAACCCTGATCAACTGCAGGTTTCATTACAAAGAGTGTAATTTGTCCAGGTGTATTGGAGGAAGTGCAGCATATTTTAAATCAAAATCACTGTACTCAGTATGGGAAAATATTTGAATGGTAATTTTTAAAGGTCTTTAAACAACGTGATATAATATTTCTACCATATCGTCCAACCCTATATGATTATTTATTATTCTCTGTCTGTATTGTGTTGTATTGTCTGTCCGCACTTGTTTGTGTTGCACTTGTGTTTTGTATGCACTGTGTCTATGTTGCACCATGGTCCTGGAGGAGCGTTGTTTCGTTTCACTGTGTACTCTGTATGTAGTTGAAATGACAATAAAACCCACTTGACTTGACTTGACTAATGTGTAAATTGTGTTAATGCCTTTGCAATGACATTCCTGCCAGGCTGCTGAACCTGAGGAGAATTAAATGCAGTACATTTTAGGGCACAGTGGCAGCTAGAACAAAGGCTGGTAAAATATTCACCACTTTAGCTATGGTTCATGGACTGGACAATATGACAATATTTTATCATATCGTGATCAATTTTGTTATCCTGATAACAAATGCTTTTCTAAGCATATCAAGGATACTGTAAGTGCTTAATAAACACTGATCAGCTGCAATTTTCATTACATACAGTGTAATTAGATTGTTTTATAATAAAAATAATAAAAATCACTCACTGAATAGAGTATCTGAATAGTAGTTTATAAGAATCTGTCACTACTGATGTTTTTAGTCTGTGATTACATGTATTGTGATAAATATCATGTATCTCAAAAAAATCTTTAAACATTGTGATATACTACTTTCTGCACAGCAGTCTGAGTGATTCCATCTACATAATATATTGGATTTGAGACATATCACTGAATACAATCACTGTTGAATATCTTTGTCAGTGTGCATGGCGACACCTCAAACACATCTGAGGTATTCAATAAGGTTTTCTAAGTTGTGCCTCAGTCTGGAAACAACAACTACACTCTCTGTTCTAGTTCTTTCTTTAACTCATACTGATTGTCTCTCTCTCTCTGTTTCTTTCTCTTTGTGTTTCTCTATCTCTTACACACACGCGCACGCACACACACATTGGGAATTTCATCATTAATTCAGTGGAGAACAGTGCGTGTATTAACATGATGCTAATGCACACTGAAAAGCACATAAAACACACTGAAGCAGCAGCAGCAGCATCGTCACTAAGCTCCGCCTGAAATACACTGAGGAACTGTGCTCAACACACACACACACACACACACGTATATGCTAAACTCATACCCAAAGGCTGACTGCTTGGCCTGGATTATACTCTCCTGTGTAGAGACACTTCAGCTTATCCTCATAATGCTCGGCATTGTTTCTATTCATTCGTTATTTGTATTAATACAACATCAACTTATATCAGTTATTAATAGAAATTTTTAATCAATGTGCACTCATTGCTTAACCCCAAACTATATCTATTAGCGCCACTGGCTGATGAGCGGCTAAAAGCTTTCTTTGGCTCATTGTGCATGAATCCTTTGCTTGAATCAGTGAATTCCTGGTGAAAATGACCCTCACCCCAGCACTTTAAGGAACAATATATTAATACTGGGAAAAGCCAGAAACATACTCAAGACCAGTAAACAAACGCCCAGCCAATACTCTGAAAACACACGGCCCTGATGTACAAACTCCACGTGTGTTCTAACATTACTATGGTGGTTAAACACTCACAAAACAGTACAAAACAACTGTCGCTGTCGCTGTAGCGCCCCTGCAAGCTGCCCCTCAGATTGCAGCTTGCATTATGAAATGCATCGCGGCACAATTTTTAAGGCAATTATGCATGAAACCCAGTCTGTGTAGCTGAAAGCTTCAGCGTTCGCATCCTTGTGTGAAGTGTATCTCAGGCCTAAGGCCTCCTTTTGCTCTTAAAATCCCACAAGATGTTGGAGACATTTCTTTAAGATTCTTGACCAAGTCCACATGTCTGGATCACACAACTGCTGTAGATTGTGACCAAAAAAGCTACTGGAGAACTGAAAGGTATCATTAGAAGATAAGGGTAAATTTTGTCTATGAAGAGGTGAACATGGTCAGCAGCAATATTTAAATAGGCTGAAAACATTCCCTCACACCATTACACCACCTCCACCTGCCTACACTGCTGACACAGGGCAGGGTGTGTCTATGGATTCAAGCTGTTGATGCCACATTCTGACCATACCATCTGCATGTCTATGCAGAAAACAAGATTCATCAGACCAGACCATTGAACAGAGCGGTATTCAGAGTTACCATAGCTTTTCTGTCAGCTCTAACCAGTCTACCCATTCCCTGTTGAACCTCTCTAATCAACAAGGCCCTTCCTTCCACAGAACTGCCATATCTGCATGACTTTATGCATTACACAACATAGTTGGCTGATTAGATAACTGTGTGACTGAGTATGTGTACAGGCCTTTCTAATAAAGTGCAGGGGTTATGGTTAAGGGTAAATGGTAATAAGGAAAAATTGGGGAGTGTCATTTGCAAATGAAATGTTAATGAGGAACCGTGTCTGTTTGTTCAGATTCTTCCAAAGTGTTACAATTTTGGTCCTTTTTGATGCAATACGAGCATGCTTTTCTGCACTGTCCCATTTATACGTGTGTTTACAAAGCCTTGATGAATAAGGGCCACTGTACATAAAGTCATATAGTTCAGGTCTGTCCCAGAGACCCATTCAGCAATATTTAAATATTTAAGCATCTACCTGCTGCTCTGTTAAAAGACAAACATTTGTGTCTGTGGTGTAAAATAAGGTGTGTGTGTGTGTGTGTGTGTGTGCTGGCCTGTCACAGAGGGCTGGGGATTAAATGACCTACTGTTCCAAATAATACAATAGCTCATTAGACATTAGCAGGTTCTGACAGGACGATCAATGCCAGACTCTGCACACGCACACACTTTCACACTGACAGAAGAACATATGCACACTAGGAGGCTTTTCTGTCCATCTTTTCTGTCTTTCTCCTGATGCTAACCTGCAGCACCGGACAGAGACCCCCAAGGGAAGGCTCTTAATGTTAAAAAAGTAGCACATGGACATGCTGATCTACAGCATGGGTGTTCCTGAGGGGTCCTTGAGGCCTGGATTTCTGAACACAGGTGTGTGGTACCCTGTGATGGACTAACTTGCACTGAATGATTCCAGATAGGCTCCAGACCTAGCCTGACCCTGACCAGCAAGGAACTGATAAGAACAGCACAGGGACATCAGTCCAGTCCAGTCTGAGCTGGACTCCACCCCTTAGTTCTCCACCCCTGAACTATGGCAACCACTGATATTAAAGCTGAGCGTAATATTGCAACAAATGGCACAGTATTACATGATTAGCAGCAGATTAATTGAGTTAAGTCAACTACTACATCATACAAACAATATATTTTTTAGAGATCAACTAATGTTTTAAGTAGAGGCTGATAGCAAGGCTTTCAACTTTATTAAACAGTATTAAATGTAGCATCCATGATGAAATTACTTTAAAAATAAAAGATACCCAATCAAAACAACAACTGAAGTAATTCTCTTTTAAACAAACACAGATGTTGATGTTGATTATGTGTACACCACTAAGAGTGAGATTTAACACAAAAATCAAAAGTTGATATTTTTGAGGATTTTTCCCAGTTTCCCCCCCAAACTTAATTATTTCCAATTACCTCTGACTTGCTAGGGCTCCCTATATCTCATGATATATCCAGTGCTAGGAGTGGTGCTTTAAGATACTTCCAAAATGACAACTTCACAGAAGGACAAAATGAAAGTCAATGTAAAAAGCCATTTTCCATTTTAGAGAATTTCTATTAGTCCATTCATCATACCAAAAAGTGAAAAATCAACAGTGACTATATGTTTCCTTCAGGTCAAGAAAGGTGGAATTGCCTCTAGGACACTTGGAGAAGAACACCTATGCTTTCAGCGAACAGAGGCCTATGGTGGTTAGCATCATGTTGAGAAGTTGAGAAGCTCTTAGTTGCTAAACAGTGATTGGACAGCCAAGAGCTTGTTAGTGGTATGTCAAAAAATGATATTGGAAAAAATGCAGGAATCATTACCCATCAATTTTTCAACATTTGATAAACATTACTTCAGCAATGTCTTCCAAAAGGATACTATGGACATCAAGGGCCAAAAAGAACAGCGCGTGGAAACCTGGTATGAATTCCACGGTCAGTGTCAAAGCTTGAACATACGACAGACCACATTCAGTCTAAAATGTTCTGAAAACCTTAATTAAATACAAATTCAGGTAATTCATCTAGTCAGTCAGTCATTTTAACTGACATAACTGAGCTTACTAGCCCAGCTGACACAAGGCAGCTGATAACTGGTAGAGCTAATAGCTTTGAATGAAATAACTGCGCTAATGGCATCTTAGCGCTCATTCACAGCAGACTGCATCAAAGCTGTGAGAGAGCCTGCTCGCAGTAATGTGATGAATCAATGTAGATGAGGACTCTGACTGTGCTGTGATCAGCCCTCACTGACTGCATCGTAGCTTGGCGATCAGGATGAAACACCACTGCAGGTCTGGGCTCATAAAGCAAAGCCAACATAAGTGCTTTTCTTTGAGCATCAAAAATATACAGATATTCTGCCTGTAGAACTGGAGGTCTGGGCTTAGACACTATAGATGTCTTGACACTTACCATACACCATACTGTATGTCCTAATGTTTGTGAACACCTCTTTTAATGAAGGCATTCAGCTACTTTAAGTTGTACCCATTGCAGACACAGATGTGCAAATGTACACACACATAGCTTGTCTAGTCCCGGTAGAGAAGTATTGCCAGTAGAATAGGACTCTCTGGAGCAAATAAACATAAATGTATTGGCACAATGTCTAATGCCAGGCATGGGCTAGAGGGGTATAAAGCCCTGAGCATTGAGCTGTGGAGCAGTGGAACTGTGTTCTCTGGAATGATGCTGCTCTATCCAATATTTTGTGATGAGTTGGGGAGTTGGGTATGAGGTGGGGTGGTAATCATCTAGTAGAAAATCTTCCCTGGACAGTACAGTTACTTCAACAAAATACTCTTTTTTTATCCCCCCATTTTGGCAGAAACAATGGATAAGCAGGTGTCTTAATACTTTTGTCCATATTTGCTTTTGCATTTACTAAATTTAAGTTTAATAAAACAAATAATTATTGTATTATATTGTCTGTTGTGCTATACTGTGTTACAGCAATTAGAGGCAAGTCAACAAGGTTTCTGTAAGAGATTGTGTTAGATACTGATTAAAGGTGTGTGTGAATGTGTGAGTAAGGGAGAGAGAAAGTGCACAAGACAGAGAAGACCTGAGGGAACGGGAGTCCACTGAGCTGTGATCTGAATGGTATGATCAGTATTTTGATATGCTCACATATGACACTGCTCTCGACACTGTTTTCCTCATATGTCTGATTATCTCTTTCTCTAGGTCTCTTTTTCCTTGTATCTTGATAGAACGAATCTGTGTAGCTCAGCATCTTTAGGCTATTTAGAAATACAGCCCCTGTCCGTTCATAGTGCCTACAGTACAATTAATATCTAATTACCTCACAGGTCTTAATGCAGGAACAACAGCAGAGCACTCTGCTTCTGCTTACCACTGCCTGAAGTGTCTGCTTGATTTAATGCATTCAATAGCTGGTATCGGCCTGGGCTAAAAGATGTTGTCTTGCACACAGGCAGACATATCGGACCTTGTGTATCCAGGGATGGCTATGAATCACACAAATTCACCTTACAGCTAAATAATGTATAATAATGTACACACACGGGGGTGGGGGTGGGGTGGGGGGTTATGGACTAACCCAGCCTAACCCAACTGGATTTCTGGATTGACTAAAATAGTCAATAATTTCCACATTGAAGTGTGGAAGAGTGAAGAGTGAAAATGTTACAGGAGTAATTTGGCAAAAATATTCATCCTGTACCCCAGCAGTTGTGCAATGTGCAATAACTGACGTGTGCTTATTTAGTTTACAATTGGAGATGCCACGCTAAAGTCGCCAACAAAAGATTACAAATAGCCAGACACGTTTTTTAAACTTGGTAAATACACACCCAAAAATGAATCTGCATAGCTGATTGGTGGTGAAATGGCAAAACAGTACAACTGCACAGTATTACACTTCTAAAAATAAAGGTGCAATGATTGCTTCTTTGAGCGATTATATAGGAAAAACACTTTTGCTTGAATAAAGAACTATATCATTATTATATTGAGTGAGTGTGAAGAACCTTTTAAAGGTTTAAATAACCTTAACTTGATTTCTTTACCAATTTAAAGGTTTCTCACACTCGCATCTCTATTACAAGTATGGTTCTTCATGGAACCAATCTGCAAAGTGCTGACCACGCTCACTGTGGGCTGAGGCAAGAAAGAGGAACTCGAAAAATCTGGAACTAGGCTGGAATTCTGGGCGTCTTCAGCTTATAAGACTTGAAGCAAAAAAATAAAATGGCACTAAAGCCAGTTTAAAAAGACAATTTGCTGTTCTGGAGACATTTTTGCATCTTCCCAAGCTGATTTAGTGATAGATGATAGTTTGGTTTAGATTTAATATGCATTAACAAGTCCAGTGTTTGCTAGCAACGATAGCCATCAACTGTTGTAATCTATCGAAGCAGATTGACTGCATCTGGGATAAGCAAGAAACATACCAAACATATTCTTTATATAAATACAACTCGTTTGTCTCTAGAGTAAGAAGAGAATGACAGAACTAATCATTAATGAATGATTCAGTATAATTATTTACTCATTCAGATCCCCTACAGCCAACTTTCCAGGCACAGAATAAGCACATTCAAACTGAAAAGCATTTCCAACAACCAAATCCCCGCTCATCACTTCACACAATTTCACACTAATCTGCATTCTGAAATGCCGCTTTACACATTTAATGTCACCAATAAAAGCAAGTGTCATTCTGCTGAGTGTTTGTGCTCTACAGAACACAGAGATCCTCTCTCCCTTCACACTTCCTTCATACCTACAAACACAGAACTGCACTCCTGCAAATACTGCTCTCTGAAGGACTTCAACACCAGCAAGATAAAAAGCTGATAAATCTCTCTAGGGTGTAAATACTGCTTCCCTATTTACAAAGACTAGCAACAGTGTGTGTGGGTTCGAGGTAATGGAAGCCAGCTTTTCTTCTTTTTAATGAAAGGGTGGCAGGTGGAGCACCTTGTTGCTGCAGGTCTATTGTTTTAAAGATAAATCATATGGAAAGCAATTAGTCTGGTTCACAGATGTTAACTCTCAGCTAATTACATGCCCCATGAACAAGCCTCCTTTCTAAAAACTTCTAAAAACAGCCGCTATGATGTTTCTGAATCTCTATTATAATAGAAGTGTTATGATCACAGATCACTGTGCACTCTCACACTCACACCATTCACACCATACACTATACTAAAGGAAAAGTGTAATCAGTTTACAGAGCTTCAAAATGTTTACGTATGTGAGCTGAGCTTTGGATTTCTGGAGCTGACCCAGAAAGTCAATCTTCACATTACATCCACTGTGTGTCCAAATGTTTGTGGACACCTGTGCATCCAGCGATTCTCCTGAAACAGTAAGTTTCTGCACTTTGCTGCACTAACAGCCTCCACTCTTCTAGATAGTTTTTTTTTACCTAAATGAAACAATGCTGTTTGGATTTGGTTGTATTCAGCCATCATTTGTAAGTTTCTTTTATTTAGTCAGAGTTAATTAAGGTTGTTTTTGGTTTGTACTGTACTAATAAGTTAAACTATGACGAGAAGAAGAGAATGCTCGTTAGCGTACTATGTCGTCCAACTAACATCTTTAAAGTACAGTGGAATAGGTGATCTGCATCTACTGTACCGACTATGGGGACTTTTCTCCCCTGTCACAGATATTGGAACCACATTAGTAATTTCAAGTCAATACACTGACCTCTTCAGGTTGTTTGTAGGTGATGGTAAATAGTGACATTTAAGAGCTTTGCATAACACACAAAATGCTGTGCTTATTGTCTCTAAAAGCATGCTGACAACAGTGCTGTTGTCAGCCCCTCAAATGCCATGCCACACCTCCCGGCCTACTCAGGACCTTGCACTGTGGACAGCTCTAGAAATGGCATGATACCACAGTTTTGGCCAAGACATTACAAAGACTTTGGTATTGGTCACACACATCCAATATTTTATCTGTAAAAAAACTAAACTTTAAAATGAGCTATTTTTAAGTGAAGCACCTACTTAAGGTCATCTAAACACTCTACTACCTTACTGGAAGACATTCTTCAGGCAGATTTGTTACAGGACTGGATTGCATTCAGTTTTCCCCCTCTGATACCAGATCCACCATTTTATGCTGATCTCATCATCATCATCTATAACCAGCACACCTGCTTCAGCAGCACAGTTTTGAACCTCCAGCTCCAAGCAGCATATGGATGGAAGGTGGAGAAAAATTCAACTCTAGTACATTTAAGCTTCAAGTCTCACATTTGGAGCAGTGATTAAAACAAAAAGTATCTAAGCCTGTTTTCGTAATGAATCCAGCTGTCAGGCATAGGCATTAACTCACCATTAAAAAAATAAATACCAGGCCACCCAAGAGCCAATCTTCACATTACATCCACCTGCTGAAACCCATCACACAGTTGTCCATCACACAGGTGACAAGACAGAACATCTGAGAGTGGTGACATTAGCCTGGGAAGCAGTTTTACTTTACTCAAACTGGGAGTGGAAGTTCCTTGGTCATAAGTCTATGGCGTAACCAACTAGACACCCAAAGTTCTGCTGCAAACCACCAGGCAGAACACCACTGAGACACAAGGTGGACCAGTATATTATTGGCAATGGCAGTAATGGTGGCAAAGAGGTGAACACATATGCCATATTAAATGTGGAATCTGCTCAAAAATAAATTCACCCAACAAGCAGCACAAAGCAGACATACGCCGTTCTAAGGAACTACTGTGATAGGAACTCTTAGAACTCCTCAACTTGTTCCTAAACACTTTCTGTGCAGTACCCAGCTTGTGAGTGCAAGTGCATGCCATAGTATGGTAATAAGGCAGCAGCATCAAGCATCAAGTGTGTCCTTTGGAGAGCCCAACCAATGACTAGTTAATCCACCAATTAATTTCTTTTTCTCTAACTGCATTCAGTTTCCCTAGCCGTCTCTGGAACTCCATCACCTACTGAACCCTGACTTCTCCCAACATAATCTTCCAGAAGTTAACCCCCATCATCTTGATTAACCACAAGTCGAGCCATTCAAAATGTAAGTTCACCGATACAGCAAAGGAGGCCAGACCAATTAACTGGGCCATGGAGGGCTTCCAGGGTACCTAACCATTTAATGCTTTCACAACGTTTAGGCAAGGTCATGGACTCAAACTGGTTCCTGGCACTGTCCAAGGTAATGCGGACAGCCAGAGGGATGGGACTGTCACAAGCAGCAGCAGTTCCAACCTCATTCCCTCACACGTCATGCCATACCGACCAACCACTGCAACTCAGGACATCAGACAGCTACAGTCACACCCACTTTTGCACTCTGGAGCAGAGACAGACAATCAGCTAGAAATGCTGCAACTGCTGCAAATGTCCTAATAACTCCCTTACCCTCATTGACATTGCGTCACCTCTGACAACCCACCTCTCCCAACCAACTCATTAGGCACCCTCTGGGGCCTTATAGTGCCACCTTCTCCTTAAACTTGTGTGTCTTCGCACTGTTCGTGCTATGGCACTCGAACATTGCTGTACTATATTTGTGCATCAAATGTTCTCTATGCAGATTAAAAGCTGTTACCTTTTCATCATCCTCAGTGAAAAGGGCTCCGCTGGGACTCTTGTTGATAGCCTGTGCAACTCCTATGATCTCACCATCACTGTTCCGGATAGGCATACACAGCAGAGACTTGGTCTTATAACCAGTCAACTTGTCAATTTCATCACTGAAACGATGGTCCTGTGCAGAGGGACAGATTACAGCATATTACTGAAGCATGATACAATTATTTAATCTAGTTTAAATTACATGGCATTTAAGACCATATACACCTTTCATGACTTTTTATTTTTTATTTTTTTGGTGACACAGATGGAATTTGGCTTCTGCCTTTAACCCATCCGTGCAGTAAACACACACATGCACACCAGTGAAATAAATGACATGGGTATGGCTGAAGATGGATGTGGTTTTCCAGTGCAGAATATTACTCACACTAATGTGATACTGTTGCCTTAAATGTTCTGGGACCATGACTATTCAAGGTAATATGCACATGTAAACAGTTTTTTGGAGAATGAATGGAGAATTAAATGCTGTAGCAAACAAACGAACAAACAAACAAAAATAAGAAAAGGAATAACTCCAACTAGCAGGTGGGTTTTAGTATTGCCAAATCAGAGACTGCAAAAAAAAGCAGTATTCAGCAGTTCATCCATTAAAACATACTGTACATTATGTATGTTTGTCCTGCACTGTGAAAATCTCAGAGCTAACTCTGGAACTGGAAACAGACATTTCCAAAGTTTCTGACTGGACATTTAAGATTTTAGTTTGGTTATTTATTTGATTTCATCTTAAGGTGTGTGGGCAGCCACACTGAACTTATGCCACATTTACCTGTTTTCTCATTTCTTTTAGCCTACTTATGCTCTCACTGTACTTCACATCGTCTGTTGCTTTACATTTATGCTGTTCTGTACTACTGAGAATGTTTCTGCTATTAAAAGGCACTATATAACTATAATAATTCTGTTTATTATTAGTAGTAGTAATAGTAGTAGTAGTAGTATGTTGGCTACATTCTTCACATTAGGGTTTAAGGCATGTGACTGAACACTTATTTGTAATGATAATAGTTGTTTTTTATGCTAATTGCTGCCACAGATCATAACTCGTCTCAAGGTTGGTTTTAAAAGTTACGGCAGAGGTGCTAGTTTAAATTTCCATACTCTATACACACTGCCGGTGTTTCAGAGGGACATTAGTTCCACATTTCATTTCATTCCACATATGCACATTTTACCTCGTTTAATGACAGACCACTGAGGCCAGTCGAATGTTTTCTACAACTAGGTTTGCTGGAGATATTCATACAATATAACATTTCAGCATGAATTAACCGGTAATACTAAAGTCATTCAGAGTGTTTTGCTGTAAAATGGTTCACTGTAGAGATAAATGAACTAAATGAAGCAAACTGCTTTACAGTGGCGATGATGGGAAGCACGGGTTACGATGCCAAAAGCAAATGCAGCCTTACATTTCTACTAGTATCCAGAATGACCTGTGAGGTATTTTTATGCAATATTGATCAAAGTAAAACAAGGTAAAAGTTTGTTTTTGGTATTTGTATTTGTGGTAATTGTGTGTATGAACTTTTTGTGAGGGAGCTTTTAAAGGCAGTGAATGCTTCAGGCGTCCAGTTCCTTTCAAAATCAGTGTGAACAGCTCTGTCTCTTGAATGACTTGGTTGACATCTTCATGCATTTTCATATATATTTTTTACTCTTTAACTCTAGTGGAAGTGCAGACAGAATCATACAGGGGGGGATCTACAGGGGGTGATACAGGGGGGTGATACAGGGGAGACTGGGCAGTGTTTGCTACACTAACCAGGTCATTAATCAGCGCAGGCAGCCTCGCCTAAACAATTATTTTACCATCTCACGGGAGCAGTTAATGGTCAGCCTGGGGCAGCAGGACTGAATGGGTGAAATGAACAGGTTGTGGGCCTAAAAGCACGCACGCACGCACGCACAACTCCAGAGAGCCCATCTTTCTAGATGTATCTCACTCTTGCGCACCTGATACGCATCGGGGATGTTAACAGTCTCTCCGTGCTCGGCCACATAACCTATAATCCCCTTCCCCCACGGAACCTGGACTTCATCCGAGTTGCTGAGGGAGGGCAGCACGGTGGTCCCGGCGTGCACGTCGAAGAATTTGGATACAAGGGTCTTTTTATTGGCCGTGCCTTCCACCAGGAACAAGGAGCAGCGGTCGGCGTCGACCATGATGCAGACGAACACCAGGATCTTGTAGCTGAGGCTCGTCAGGTCCAGGTCGTTGGAGATGTCTTTGACCAGCTCGAGGAAGAACTCCCTCTCGTTGTGCTCTTTGAGGTAATACTTGAAGTCCACGGCGGTGGACGGGTACTGGGGGATGTTGACCCTGGACTCGAGCAGCGCGGACAGGATGTGCGCCGTGGTCGGGGGCAGCGAGCTGGCTTTCCTGAGCAGCGCGCGCCTCCGCATGCTGGTCAGCGGCTCCTGGGCCCTGGAGTTGACGTGCTCATCGTACGTCCTGTTGGCGTTCACGGCTTTGGACCTGGCGAAAGTTTTGCGCAGCTCCTTCTGAGACGCTCGCCTCTGGAGCCCGTCGCTTTTGCTCGCCCAGCTGTCCTTACACACGCTCGCCTTGTCCGGCTCCGCGCCACCCACGGCGTGTTTGCTCGCGTGATGGTTTTTGAGCCATTTCTCCACCATGCTGTACTTTCCTTTCCTGTTCAGGTAGTCCTCGAACAAGTCGGGGTGGTCGTCGAGAAAAGTTTCCACGTCGGAGAAGACCATGTTCGGCACTGCCATGTTTACGCCCGGAGGAGAGACGGCGCCGGCGCTGGACTGCACGGGTCTCCAGCGCTCGGAGCAACGGTAGAAATGTGGCTCAGGCAACCATCAACCATCAACTTTCAGCGGTCCGTGTTTCAAGTGGCCGATCACTGCCCGCCCCCTCCATACAACTTCAGTATCCGTGTGGGTCAGATGTGTTGTGACCTGGCACGAAATCCCTCTCCACTTCTTCTTTCGTGCTTCTTTTCTCCCCCCACCTCAGCGGCTCCCCGCCGTGCTTCATCGTGATCGATGCCGTTACGTGTGCGCGGAGAGGAACGGGCAGGACTGGACCGGAGCTCCCGCTTCATTCTCACCCATCGGCGCCACCACTGACGCTGGACGTGGCCGTGGAGGAGCGATGGTTCAGTCAGTGCCAGTTCACTGAACCGATTCTTTCGCTGAATCGAACGTCTGAGTCAACCGTTGGCAAAAGTCCCACCCCTCAGCGTTTGGGTTGCTTTGACCGTCAAACGTTTAGCTCAGGCTACCTGGAGGCAGCCATAGTATAGGTATAGGCTATAGTATAGGCTCAGCTGCAGGAATCAGGTTTTCTAAGCACATGGATTACTGAAAACACTTTATTATTCTGAAATTAACTGATATCACAGAATGTTCACTGGAGACATAAGAGAATGGACAACGTGAGAATGTGACCATTAGCTATATAATGAAAAAAAACTCTGAAAACGTTAAAAGGGTGTATAGTTTTAATTTGAGAATTTTAAGTTGTCATTTGATGTATTAATATTAGGCATGTGACTTGGGTTGGGGGAAACAGGGCGGCCATGAAAACCCTGGAATTGTGCCTCCAGCCGTGGCCACGCGAGTGCTGGCTAAACCCTAGCTAGCTACATAATGCCATCGGAATTGACGGGATGATGGATTTTACACATATATGTATATATATATATATATATATACACACACAAATACAACGAGTATATAATGAACTGACCTAATTATACTCACTTTTGTACTTTATTGTTTGTGTTAACCGAGTTAGCTAGCTAACATGCTAATCGCTAAGGCAGCTAGCTAGCTTCTCAACGCAGCTCAGATCAGTGTTGGCTAACTAACAGATCGCGGATTTTACTGCAACCAACTGAATTCGACTAAAACTCAGTGTTCAGCACTGTACTGTTTATAATACCAGCAAAACTATGATCACGTTTGTGTTTGAGGTAGCTAGTGCTAGCTGGTTTAGCCAGCGTGCTAATATGCTGCTTAACCCAGGCTAATGGGGGCCTTGGTCGGTTAGGGTTAGCGAGGATCCCGCTCGCTTCCCCGGCTCGCCAATTTTGTTTGCTAGCTACTCTTGTACTACTGTCACAAAATAAAAGGCTGCAGTGGCGAGGCCTGGGGGGCGTTCAATCTCAACAGGTTGTGCACAGTTCAGCTATGGTTTCCGTCAAAACGGGAATAAAGGTAGCGCCACGCTTTCCCTCGTTGGATGGGCGTGTCCGCGGTGTTACCCAATCAGCAGCGAGAGCACGAAGTCCTCTGAAATCTGATTGGCCAGATGTTGAAAGGGTTACCGGTTCTGTTGAAATACAGCGACGTTTTGCTACGTCATGTCGAGGAGCAACCCGTTTTCATTTACTCAACCCTAGTCTGGTGGCGATGTGCATTACTGACATAATTATAGATATTGTTTTTAAATAATCTTTTTAATTTAAATTATTTAAAAGTAGTATTTTTTTTATCACGATTTATAACACATTCTTTTCTCATTGACTAAAGTTAAGCTTTCAAGCTAACTCTAACTCAGCTAAGGAAGCTAAAGAAACGCTAAACTACCTAACAAGGTTAACTTTTCTTAACTTTGTTGTTGACAGTTAGCTAACTTATTGTAAATTATACCTATACCTATAATACCTAAAATTATAGCATTGATGCCTGTTTTTTTATCATAAAAAATATTTATTTATCATTAGACATCACAATAAAATAAGTCAGTATTTCCAGATAAAGTGTAGATTAGAGCCAGTGAGCTTATACATGTACTGTTAGGCTTACAGTAACAGTTGTGACAGTGAGGATGATCAGGGTCCACATATATTAAATAACGAAATTAAATAGATGACCAGAATAATGTATGGGTATGATTTACAATTTTCTTAAAACACATATGTACGTCTTTTAGTTATGGAAGCCCAAAGGAAGCCACTGAATAGAATTAAAACGTAAACATGTTTTTCTTGAATGTGTTGGGATGTGGAGGGCTGTTTTATATAGTGATTTTATGAGGTTGTGTTGAGATCATAGCTCTCAGTCTATGATCAACATGCTCGTAGATGAGGGAAAGATCACACAGAGAGCTGTCCTCCTTGAATAGAAGAGTTTTTATTGCGTTGTTCTGCAGAAAACGGAGACTACATAACATACAGAGATGCTGGGTGTAGTCTGAAGGACACTTCAGGCTACATTGTTTATATTCACAAAGCAGGGCGTCGTCTAGTCCTAACTTGGCTAGTTTCACTTCTTCTTCCTGTGTTTTGCGTGTTCTGATTGGTGCCTTTGTCGGCTGCATTTTATGTCTGCTTTTTTATATTTTCACCAACACTTCTGCTA
Source organism: Salminus brasiliensis (assembly GCF_030463535.1). Taxonomy (NCBI): domain Eukaryota; kingdom Metazoa; phylum Chordata; class Actinopteri; order Characiformes; family Bryconidae; genus Salminus; species Salminus brasiliensis. Next base: position 15,916,588 of record NC_132885.1, on the reverse strand, counting down.
ATCTAATTATTTTGAACTACATGTACGCCCTGTGCTGTGGTTCCTCTTTTCGTGAGCAAGTTTCAACTGCTATGTGCTGATCCAGTTACACCCAACATGTACATTTTGTTATCTTCCTTATATAGCATTTCTTAGAATATACGCTGTTCTGCTTGTCTGGTTTCAGGGTTATATTGAGCAAGCAAGTTCCCTCTAGTCTCATGATTCAAACCCATAACTATAATTATAATCTCACAATTCCCCCTTTTGATCTCTTCACAGAGATCAGTTGATTTCTAAAAAAATAAGATAATATATTTTTGTTTGTTTTTTAGGACTCTTCAGTGCATGGAATTGAACGTTGATGCTACTAAACGATTCTGTTATACTTGTGAATCAGTTCGACCGATTTATTGAAAAGAACCGGTTCAGAAGAACGATTCGTTCACTGCTACCGTGCAGGGGCTCGTTTTTGCGTCCAGCGTCTAGTTCCCCGCTCCTTACTCATCACCGAGGATGAAGTTGTCCGTCTGAGACCACCGTTAATTTCGACCACTACATCTTCGAACAGGACTGTTTAATGCGCATATTTCCACAATATGCTAGCATCGTGCACCACTTTTACCCTCACATCAGATTTAGATATTTTCGACATTTCCAGTATACTTCCGAATACTAGCTCATCGGTTTAGGTTTTGTAGAGCTGTTTCTGCCTAGATTTAATAAGTAGAAAATAATTTCCCTTTAAATAGATAAATACTTAATTGCTCTTACTTTATGCTAAGATAAATATGCTTTTTGACAAACGTGGGAAACCCATGAACATGTGCAAGTAGTGCGAATACTGAAGCGTTTCCATTTACTATAACAGACCTGCAAGTACTAGCGGCCTCCGGTGGTCATGGCAGATATTGCAGCTTGGCCAAACACGCTTTGGCAAAAAAGGCCCAAATACGAACCTTAGTTCTAAGCCAGAAAGTTTTTCAGCACATCTGCTTCTGTACAGGAAAGCATTACAAAGAACAGTAGAGTCCTGGTTTCTCTCTTCTTCTTTTTTTTACTGTAACACTGTTGTATTTGATGTATACAAGTAGGTCATCTGGTTCTGGCTCTCAGGCTTCTTTATGATACCAGCAAATTTGGTCTATGAATGTATTTATTTATTTTCCAGGTAAAACCGGGAGCCGGGGAGCCGGCGCTTTCCTCAGAGTGTGTCGGCTGATGGTAGATGGAAAAGAGGCTGTGGCTGGCTTTTCATGTATCGGATGACAGACTAAGTTCTTACCCTCCTGGTGTCGAGAGCATTGCTAGTTTCAGGGCTGAGCTACAAAGGGGTGGATTTATTGGCATTACCAAATTGGGAGAAAAGGGGGAAATTTGACATGCAAATTATTTAAAAAACAAAATTGTGAGTCCTAAATCTAGTGCATAAATCTTGAATGCTGCCGGTAAAGGTTATGAGCTTTATTTAATTACTCAGTGTATTTGAGAGAACCCTCCAAGCATGGTCTGTCCTATGATTGGAGAGATTCCTTATATGGTCTTTGCCTCCTTTCTCAGTCGCATGGCATCATTCATACGTCTGAATGAACATCTCTGCTACCAATGGAAGCGTAAACTTTGTTTCAAGCACTTACGCCCTTAAAAAAGACTGTTCTAGGGTTTTTAAATGAACCCTGCAGGGGTTTTTGCCTGGTTAAATGGTCCTTCATATACATGGATAGTCTTGTATATAGTTCAGTAAATAGCCTTTCCTCTATTAAAGAAGATAAGATATTCTTTGAGGTGCTCTGGATAAGAGCATCTGCCAAATGTCATACATGCGGCAGTTGAAACCACATTACTCTGCTATAGGTCAGGGACTCCTGTCTGGCACTACACGTCAGTTATCTTATGTACACACTCCATAATACAGTCGTCCTCAATGTAGAATTTAATGAAGGTAGTTAAAGAAGTGGGTTTTTGTGTTAAACCAACCACATTCAATAAACCTTTACTTCAGCTCCATTGATGTACTGTAGAGTGACCACCCCTCCGCAGTTTCCTATATGTAGTCCATTATCTTTATTTTGCTGATGTTGAGACAGCACTGACCTCATCTTTGTAAGCTTTCTGATGATGCCATCTGTGATGTGGCCTAGGATTGTCGTATCATCAGCAAACTTGGATTTGTGCTTGCCCACACAGCCATGTGTTAACAGTGAGTACAGGGTGGGGCTAAGCACACATACCTAGGCATCTCCTGTGCTCAGACTCAGAATGGAGGAGAAGCTTTTCTTGTCTTCACCACTTGGGGTCTGTCAGTCAAGAGGTCCAGATTCCAGGTGCAGGGATGGGTGTTTAGACTGTGAGCTTAGAGATAAGAGTGATGGGGATAATTGTGCTGAATGCTGAGCTGTAGTCTTGCATACAGTAGGTGTATGTTTTCTTATTTATCTTATTTATATATTTAAGTTATATATATAATATTGTAATATAATTTTGTAATAGCAGTGTGCACTGTCAGGGCGATAGCATCATTCATATATGTATTTAATAGGTATGGAGATTGGTGAGGGTCTAGGGTGGCAGGAAGGGAGGAACAGATATGAGCTTTGACCGGCCGCTCCAGGCATTTTCTGGCTGTTGATGTCAGTGTAACGGGGTGGTAGTCATGTAGGCAGGTAATAGTGGGTCTTTTAAAGCATGAGTAGGAAGAAGTTTTAGATGTCTGTTAAAAATGTTTGCCAGCTGGATTTCTCCGGCTCTTAGGATGATACCGGAAGCCCCATCAGGACCAGAAACTCATTTCAAATATGTCTCTTGATCTCTTCTGCTAATCATGCTTTAGATCGCGTAGCTTTCTGGTTTATGACACTGGTTTGTAAGTTCTTGTGTTTTTGTTTTTGTTTTTTTGTTTTTTTGTTTTTGACAAAAGCGGTCCTACAAAAGCGAGTCTACTTCATTCAAACTTTACAAAGTATGCTGCAAAAATTATAATGATATAAACAAGACCGAAATATATTTTCCCTTAATCATTTAATGTAAATCAATTTCAGATTATTTTATACAATAAATTATACGCAGAAAATTAATAAATTACATTCGCCGCAGTTTTATTTTTGCGTCCCCGTTAGCGAGCTTGAACGGGACTTTTATTTTGAAGTGTCAGAGCGCTGTTTAGGTCTGTAAGGAAGCTACACTGAGTGGGACTGTAGCTACGTTACATGGCTGCTTCAACATTCGTCGTTAAGGCGTTGCAGCACTGATCTGTTAGGGAATATAAAACGTTGTTTTAAATAAATGTAGTTGTTCAGATCTGTGGTTTCCATTTTGCAAATCTAGTGGAGGGAACATCCTGCGAAAAAGCTAACTGGCTAAATATTTTGCTAGCTCGCAAGACTAGCACCAAAGCCGTTTTAATATGGAGGACTACAGCAGGCCGTCGTCGTATCTTGACGAACCCCCAAATAGTCGGTTGTTTCTCGTTACCAGTAAATCTATCACCGAGGACATCATCCGGGAGCATTTTTCGTCTTTCGGTGAAATCCAAGACATTTGGGTAGTAAAAGATAAACAGACGAAAGAGTCAAAGGGAGTGTCGTTTGTAAAATTCGCCAAGTCTTCTCAAGCATGTACTGCGATGGAGGACATGCACGGTAGATGCCTGGCTGAAGGAACCAAGCCCATCAAGGTGAGTAAACCTCGTCTCAGAGTCCATGTTGCTCTGGAATAGAAGGCTCAAGTTTGTGTTGTGGCTGAGAAATCTGCTTTTGGAGAGATCTGATAGCATGTGGAAATGTATCATCCCTAATATCAAGGCCTTTGGTGGTAGTCATGAATTGTGATGTCTCTTTGCTTGGACAGGTATTCATTGCCCAGTCTAGGTCTTCTGGTAGCCACAGAGACGTGGAGGATGAAGAGCTGACCAGGATCTTTGTGATGATTCCAAAAACCTTCACTGAGGAGGATCTGAAAGAGACTTTCAAGGTACCATTCAGACTTGAATTTATCTTGTGGCTGCACCAACATGGGGATTCGTGGTTGATGCCAGTGTGCAATATTTCTGTATGTTTCAGTTGATGCTAATATTTATACATGTTACTAAAATGAAGGAACTACATATACGTGGAGCAGCTTTGTGGAGAAATGTAAAATTAATTTGTAGAGTTTTGGGTGCATAATGAATGTGCAAATGAAAAATGTATTTAGCAGAAGAACCCTGCGTCACCTGCAATGAATGGATAATCAAATATCTGTTTAATGTTCTGTGTAATGGTCTGATGAGAATTAATTTTGAAAATGGTGTGAAACCACTTAATGCTTTTTTTTATTTTTTTTTTTTACTTAATACCACTGTAATGGTTTATACCAGTGTTTATGTAACAGAAAGACACCATGTTAGACTTTTCCAGAACAGAAACCAATGCCCCTGTTGTAGAAACTACTAATACAACTTATCTGATGGCTTTAAATTGAATGATACAAAATCAACTAATATAAATATCCATTTAAAATGTTGAATTTCCTATTTACCTAATATGTGATGATAATGCAGAAGAGCAACAAAAACTATTCTGGATTTTAAGAAAGTAACTTACCTGTGATGCAGTTTAATCTTCTTCTTTTTTTTACCTCAATAGGCATATGGAGAGATAGAGTACGCAATTATTATAAAAAATAAAACCACAGGGGAGAGTAAAGGCTTGGGCTATGTAAGGTATCACAAACCCTCCCAGGCTGCCACTGCTATAGAAAACTGTGACAAAAGTAAGTGGCACCATGTTTCTCTTTTTTTTATACTCCATTGTGTAGATTGCCCCATGGTGAAAATTCAGCCGTCATGGTTGGTATAAACCATTTGCATGTAAGCTTTTTTATTTGTTTTATTTTTTTATCTACCTAGGCTTCAGAGCCATACTTGCTGAACCAAGGACAAAAAATGCATCTGCAGACAATGAGTGTTTCAGTAACTCAAGACCAGATCATGCAGCAAGTGAGCAGTGCTTAAGTGCCTATTCCTTTGGTAAGTATTTAGCCCTTGAATAATAAAGTTCATCCATGTGGTTGGAAAGTTTACCTGCTTGTTTAAAAACGTTGATGTTCAGACAGTATAGATGTGTTACAGTTGCAACTGAAATTTAATTGAATTCCATTGACAACACAACTAATATGAGTAAAATGCTTTCTCCAAATGTAACACAAAATTCATTTTAATGACTACTGCAGTCTCAGTGTTATTCAATCCCTTCATGACCAGTATTTTCAGTACACCAGCTTCTGGCAGCATTTCTGAGGAGTGCAGTGGCCTCAAGTTAGCTATTTTGTGAGTTTGTGTGCTGCAACAACCGCCTTCAAATCCCATCAAATATTTCTTGTGACAGCCACTCTAGAACCTTTCAGGTTGAAACCAAGCCTTTTTTTTTTGAGGTGTGCTTGGGATGAGTGTTTTTGTTGGAAGGTCTGATGACACCCAGGCTTCAGCTTCCTCGCAGGAGGCATGATGTTTTCTCCAAGTATATCCTGATACTTGATTGAACCCATCTTGCCCTCCACATGCTGCAGGTTTCCAGTGCCAGATAATAATCCAAAAATGCTCCATAGGCCTGAAAAGTTCCCCAATCCCAAAACATCTGTAGCTCATTAATGTGGCTTTAAGCAGATCAGAGCCGACTTTTCTTGCACTTTTGGGTCAGTAGAAGTGTCTCACCATAAATGCCTTTCAGTGTTTTGTATGCTCCTAACTGTGCAAACTATAACCTTCGAAATCTGCTGCCACAAAATCTTGCTATTTTTGCCATCAATTGTGGGTTTTTGACCATCTGCCTCTTCAGGAATCTGAAGTCAGCCGTTGATGGCTTCATCTTTCTGCCAAGTCCAGGTAGCGTAGCCAGTGTTCCCTAATCTTTAAACATGTGAATTCTGCTTCCAAATGTATCTTTAGAAGCATTCAGTGCCTTTGCTCGGTTTTTAAGTACCCTTTTCCTTGTTTGTGGAAGGCAATGATCTCTTCTATGAACTCTCTTTTTATGAACTCAGCTTAGCCATATTTCTAATATGCAATTAAACATTACAATCATTAAACCCCTATCCAGTCCAGGTATTAAATGTGTTTTATCTCAAGCACACCTGATGCAACTAATAAAAACATTGATTTGCCACCTCATTGGCAAATATGTGCTCTTATAAGGGATTCTGTTCAGTGGGTTAAATAATTCTTAGACTACAGTCGTCATTAAAAAAAATCATTTTCTGTTAATTTTGGAAAAACACTTGGGTACATATGAGTACAAATAATAATTATTCAACAAATAAATCACTGCATTACACCTAATTAACTAGGGCTAATTATATTTAATTAACCATGTCACTGTTCTGGAAGTATTACCTACATCTGTGACCTGCTCAGAAAAGCATGAGATGATGTAATTAATCATGATAATGATCAATATTGTCCTATTGATCATCCTTAGTCATTGTAACACCCTTGACCTGTAGCGTTGTATAACCATTCTGAATTCTGTGAGCTCACATTAATTCACTTGACTTCAGTCTAGTATTTCCAGGATTCATGTTGTGTGGACTTATGTTAATGGATACTGAAAAAAGTGGTGTGCAGTTTGTTATTGATTTCTGCGTCTATTATTAACACATTGTACACCACTGTAGTGTTTGAAGAAAGTGAGCAGGGGATTCTCTCAATAGGCAGGACAAAAGTGCTGAATGGAGGATGGAGAGTTATACAGTGGTTTGTGTTTTAGCATACATAGAGAAGTTCTCTTCATGCAATAGCTATATGTCATCCTTGGGTCTGATTATTATATATGAATGTGATTGTCACTCATGCAAGAACCTTATAGCTCCATTTGTAGCATCAGTAATAAATAGTATATGGTGTCCTTTAGGTGCTGAATCTAGTAGTTACAGTGCTGGAGATGTGTGGAACTCTGACTTGATCACAAGGTGCCTGATGGTGTCGTCACGAGCAGCCGTCACGCAGGAACAGGTTTATGGCCTGTTTGATCTAATTCCTGGGATGGACTACTGTGAAATGCAGAGAGACCAGTATGGTTTTAGCAAAGGTAATACATATTGCCCAGTCTTCAACACTCCCTCTCTTGTACAAACTGAAATGCTTGTTTACAAATAGCTGAAATTCTTGAGTTCTTTTGAACCTAATTATTTTATATCCACAGGACAAGCCATGATTCGGTACAACAACCTGGGTTCAGCAGTATATGCTAAAGAGAAACTGAATGGCTTTGAATATCCACCTGGAAACAGGCTGTCTGTTACGTACATAGACGATGGAGAGGACAGGACCAGGTTGGAAGATCAGAGCTATTACTCATTGTCATCATCCTAAATCTGTCATATTGTGCTTCATTATGGTCCTCTCCCCTTTTTTTACAGCCCAGTAGGGAAGATGGCCATGCAGTTGGTGGCAGCCCAGATGATGTCTATGGTGTGGAATGGCCCCTCTGGACCTCAGTTAATGAAGACCACTGCAGTAAGCACCAATCTTTAAATACCACCAAGACAAGTCTGTGACTTGTTAAAAGAAACGTGGGTGGAATTGCCGTCTCTGTAATTAAATAGTCATTTTAAAACAATTATGGTCAGAAAATGCATCAACAGGCAGTTAGTTTACAGCAGCTACAAGGCTTCCAGAAGCTTCCAGATAACACCACCTTTAAAAAAAAAAAAAAAAATGGGTTGTGTTATGGCTCTTGGGTGGTTGTGATGCTTTGTTGTCAGTTCCCGATTAGGGTTTTATGGAAGCTAATTGTTATTACTGAAAGCGACTTGCAGTTTTGAACTTCTGTGTGTAGCTGAATGTAATTTGTCTTCCAGGGCTATGCAGCACCATCACTGCTCCCGAAGCCTCGTCTTCAGACAGATGTTGTTCTCCCCTCTCATAAGAAATTGGCTCCTCCTGACAGTGTGGTCAAAGAGAGGCTGTTTGTCATCTTCAACCCGTCACCACTGCCGGTGGATGTACTGGAGGATGTGTTTTGGTAGGTGTGTGTGTGTGTGTGTGTGTGTGTGTGTGTGTGTGTCTGTCTGAGTATGCAGTTTCCATGAGAAAATTATATAGAAAAACTACTGACATTCATATTCAATCATTGTGTTGTCGGTGTGTTTTTTTTTTTTGTTGGGGAGCCGTCAACCATGAAATTGGTAATTCCACAGCCCTTTTGGTTCTCTGTGAATTGGATTAAGGCCAGACAGATTTGATTCTTCCCATTTTCAGAGCTTAAAAGAATGTTTGTAACTATGAAAAACCTTTCGGGACTTTTCTAATGTTACCTAAATGCCAAAGATTATTGCTGCTTTAGGAAAAGATCACTTGGAACCCACAAATTGATTCAACCAATTTGACCTGACTTTGATATTGTAACATCTGGGCTTTGTTTTCATTGTTTTTTTGTTTTTTGTTTTTTTTCCCTGCAGTCGATTTGGCTCTTTGATGGAGGTGTACCTTGTGCCAGGTCGGAACGTTGGCTATGTTAAATATGCAGACAGGAAGCATGCAAGCGATGCCATGGCAGCACTGCATGGAAAAGTGGTGAACGGTGTGAAAATGAAGGTCATGCTTGCTGACCCGCCTAAAGAGGAGTCCCACAAACGCCAGAGAACCTACTGACCGGTTCGATCATCAGTCATCTAAGGTAGGTTATTCCACATGGTAAGATGCTAATGTTGATTTCTCTATCAACAACCAAAATGCTTGTTCATGACAGATTGTGGTTTATCGGCATTACAGTGATAAGACAGGACACAGACTACAACCACCGAGTAAGAAAACCCCTGAAACCTAAGACTAAAAACACTTGATACAGTTTATCATTTATTCATTCTTATCATCCTTTACCTGAGATATTGCAACGTCTTTTCAAGAACGTGATCATGCCTCATGTAAAACTGTCTAATGTTAAACTTTCTCTCTCAATGATACAATACACACCAGTTGACAATTCATCAGTTGTCTTTATTTGCTGCAACGCTGGAGCCTCTGTCTGCATTTCAAGAAGATAAAACAATTATTCTTCTTCCTTTCCTTTTTACTAATGCCGAGTGCACACTACACAATTATAGCTCTGACCTTTCTGCTTTAGACATGTTTTTGAGATTGCCGACAAAATCCCTCAGCTTGGCAAAAAAATAATTCAGCACATATACACTATATGGAGTATTGGGACACTTGCTCATTTATTATTTCCTCTGAAATGAAGGGTATTAATAATAAGAGTTTTCCTAGCTTTTGTTGGAGTAACAGTATCTTCTATCCAGGGAAGGCTTTCTACCTGGAGCACTTCTCTGATTGCATTCAGCGACAAAAGGTGATGACCATCTAATGAATGCATTCACTAGAAGGGCTGTCCACAAACATTTGGACATAGTGTATTTTCAAACATGTTTTGGCCTTCTTGGCCATTAATCTGGTAATGTGAGCTTATTTATAATGCGCAGTAAGAACAATCATGAGTAGCAGCCAAAGACTGACACTTTTTTTTGTTTGTTTGGGTTTTTTTGAGTTTTTTTTTTTTTTGCTTTATGAATATTAGGCTTCTGCAGTTTGTTTGCGTATTTTTAGTGAATATTGACCATCATTTTCTCCTCTGTGCTGGTGTAACTTGCAATGGTGACTCAAAATGGGGAAAAAAAGAAAAACCGAGGTGCTCTTTATGGACTCTTAATGTCTCTGCTCTAATTTAGTCATGTGTTTGTGTCCATGAGTCTTTTTGCGTTTGTGTCCATGAGCCGGTAGGATTTTGTGATCATGCATGCTCTTCTGTAATCGCTTAACTATTACATCTCTTCTGTGAATGTAACAGAGAGCTTAAATGTTGAGTAGCGTGAGCATTACAGCGATTCAGGGATTTGGAAATGTCGTGTAGTGTCCACTTGGCCTTAGCTTTTTTTTAAGCTCGATATGTCTTCTAGGTGGAATAAGACCTCCAAACTAAATGTAGTTTGGCCCACTGTGGCATACCCATATTTACATACATAGACCGACACACACACACACACACACACACACACACACACACAGTTAGGCCCTATGTTAAGGCATTCTTGTATAACTGGTTATGCTGTCTTTGTTCCTACAGAGTTTTAAGTGACATGACCCATGACCTCGACATGACTGGACGGATTTTTATGATGACACGACCACATAGCTACGGACAGTGACTATCGTACCATATTTTAAAAAAAAAATATTTTTGCTGTGGGGACAAATGTGACGTCTCCTTTAATTCAGTATTTCTTTTTCCCTATGTTGTGTTCTATTATGTGTTGTAAACCCTAAAGACTCTCAAGACAAAGCTTAACTTGACAGAACGCACATACGAAGAACTCCAATATTTAATCACAAACTGTTCATTACTATTTGTGTGTAGATGGTCTTACTATTAATAAAGTAGTAAACACAAATCTGAATTGCGTTGTGATTATTGCCCCTACTAGAAAGCTAGAAAGCTACTGCGAGAAAGCTACCCCCCCTGGTACCTTTTTGATGTTACAGATGTTGGATGTTACTTTCTAGTAGCTAGATGTACACAGGATTAAGGGTCCCCACGTGTCCTGAACAATCTGAAAAACGCCACAGTTTGAAACTCACGGTTCATTACAACAGGACAAAAAATGCAACATGAATCCCCAAAAGCATTCGGCAAGTATTCTATTTATTTAATTTTTTTTTTTACTTTTAATTTCAGGCACCAATCAGCTTTAACTAAGCTTAACATGGCATGTTGCCAACTTGCTAACAGCCTACAGCAGGGAATCCCAAGTGTTTTAGTGCCAGGACCCACCTGTATGTACGTCTGCTCAGTATACTGTTCTTTCACTCAAAAATAAATGACTAAATACTCAGAATGTCGATCATAGTTGTTGCTCTGTGATTTATTTTTCCTCTTTGTTTGCATGGGGGGAAAAAAAGTAACTGGACGTTACAGTGCAACACTAACGCTGCATGGTGGTGTTCTATCTAATAAAGAAGCAGACAGACATTCATCTATTCTGACCACATTCTTTTAACTGGATTAACACAGTATTACATTACCTGGAAACAGTGCTCATTCCAGACTAGGGTTGCAACAATATACACAAAATAAAAAAAATGAAAAAAAAGGTTTTATGGTATCGCAGTGTAAGGAATTTCCCAAGTGTTTCTCGTTATTATTTTCATTATAATTATACATTGACCTTTAAAGGAATGAAAACAGAGTTTATGTTTTGGGGAGTTTGTTATAGGGTTACTATAGTTAAAGGCTGAAAATTATTGGAAGCATATGTAAAATCTCCCTTTAAAAAGTAATAGATAAATCTGCACTGATGAACTATTTTGTTTCCAGCTAATGATCATTTTCATTATGGATTCCTCTGCTAATTGATTTTTTTTAACTATGAAAATGGTAAGATTATTGTTCTGTTTGGTTGCACCCACCCCCCGTTTCTAACTGCTACAAGCCTGTTCAAGACTATGATAGAAACAATCTTAACCAAATTGTATTAAATGTGATGTTTTGAGAATATTAATTGCAGGTTCCTGTTAAAAAATCTTTTCTGCAGTTTTAAAAGAATATATAATGTATAAAATGATGATGTTATTTGATAACATTTAAAACCATGCAGTAACTGCATACGTTGCATACATCAAAACAGAATGCTAACTTAGTCTCTGGTCTCTGTAGTTTATCTAGTGTGGAACCCAAAGTCCTTCTTCCTGGATTAGAGCTGGTTCTGAGTCACTGTCTTGTCAAAACAGAAATCTGGCTGTATGTGCAAGATAGACAATAATGTGTTCTGTAGGACTTCTTGCCCTCCACCAGGTGGCAGGTGGTTTACAGTCAGCATAATTAAAACTGTCGGGTAATGATGTTTGATGGATGCAGTGTTTGTGCAGCTGTAATGAGGAAGAGCTGGTGTCCGCCATCCGAGACCTTCAGAATTAGCCACAGTGAGCTTTGGCTTATCTAATGGAATCCATTCATTCAATCATAATCATACAGATTTCCTTCAGAACGTCGTCAGGTTAATTGCCTTGTGATTTCCAGGGTTAATGTACATGTGCTTTCTTAGTGAAAGTGCAGAACAAGCTTAAACATTTAAAGTAATCATGGCTGGACTTCATAGAGCGTGCTGAGAGATGAGAACCTGGTGTAAGGTGAGTTCAGCTCACTTGGATGAATAACCTTCATGCTGCATTGCCCTTTGAGTGACGGGAGGCAAACGAGCATAATGAATAATTACTGCAAGAGTAATTATTCAGCATTTGGTTTTTTTGCCTGACCTCATTTATTGTAGGTGACCATAATTTGAAATGTAATGTTTATTGAATTATAATTATTATAATTAATGTTTTAAGCATGGACACATGATTTTTATTTTATTTTATTTTTAGTTTTTTTTTTTTTTTTTTTTTTTTTGGAGGGGGGGTTACCCTGTTACAAAAGGAGAGGTCTCAGAACAATTGCCACACCCATTACTACAGTGTGTGCAGAATTATTAGGCAAGTTGTATTTGAGAGGATTCTTTTTATTATTGAACAACAACTATGTTCTCAATCAACCCAAAAGACTCATAAATATTTTTTTCATAAATTTTTTTGTTTTGTTTTTTAGATTTGGCTATCTTAAGAGGATATCTGTTTGTGCAGATAACTATTACTGTGCAGAATTATTAGGCAACTTAATAAAAAACAAATATATACCCATCTCACTTATTTGCACCAGGTAAACCAATATGACAACACAAAATTTAGAAATAAACATTTCTGACATTCAAAAACAAAACCACAAACAAATCAGTGACCAATATAGCCACCTTTCTTTACGATGACACTCAAAAGCCTTCCATCCATAGATTCTGTCAGTTGCTTGATCTGTTTACGATCAACATTGCGTGCAGCAGACACCATAGCCTCCCAGACACTGTTCAGAGAGGTGTACTGTTTTCCCTCCCTGTAGATTTCACCTTTCATGAGGGACCACAGGTTCTCTATGGGGTTCAGATCAGGTGAACAAGGGGGCCATGTCATAATTTTTTCTTCTTTTAGACCCTTACTGGCCAGCCACGCTGTGGAGTATTTGGATGCATGTGATGGAGCATTGTCCTGCATGAAAATCATGTTTTTCTTGAATGATACCGACTTCTTTCTGTACCACTGCTTGAAGAAGGTGTCTTCCAGAAACTGGCAGTAGGTCTGGGAGTTAGGCTTCACTCCATCCTCAACCCGAAAAGGTCCCACAAGTTCATCTTTGATGATACCAGCCCATACCAGTACCCCACCTCCACCTTGCTGGCGTCTGAGTCGGAGTAGAGCTCTCTGCCCTTTACTGATCCAGCCTCGGGCCCATCCATCTGGCCCATCAAGAGTCACTCGCATTTCATTAGTCCATAAAATCTTAAGATATTTCTTAAGTCTATTAAGTCTATTAAGATATTAAGATATTTCTTGGCCCAGTCTTGACGTTTTATCTTATATTTCTTGTTTAAAGGTGGTCGTTTTTCAGCCTTCCTTACCTTGGCCATGTCCCTGAGTATCGCACACCTTGTGCCTTTTGATACTCCAGTAACGTTGCAGCTCTGAAATATGGCAAAACTGGTGGCAAATGGCATCTTGGCAGCTTCACGCTTGATTGTCCTCAATTCATGGGCAGTTATTTTGCGCCTTTTTTTTTTTCAACACGTTTCTTGCGACCCTGTTGGCTATTTGCCATGAAACGCTTGATTGTTCGGTGATCATGCTTCAAAAGTTTGGCAATGCTGCATCCCTCTGCAAGACATCTCACAATTTTTGACTTTTCAGAGTCAAATCTCTCTTCTGACCCATTTTGCCAAAGGAAAGGAAGTTGCCTAATAATTAAGCACACCTTATATAGAGTGTTGATGTCATTAGACCACACCCCTTCTCATTACAGAGATGCACATCACCTGATTTACTTGATTGGTAGTTGGCTTTCAAGCATATAGAGCTTGGAGTAGGACAACATCTATAAAAAGGTTATAATAATTCTGCACACAGTGTAGTTGTTGAAGACTCTCAGTAGATATCAACACTGGGCCACTTCTGTAATGCTTCACAAGGTTACAGGACACTTGTTGAGGGATCTTGGAGCTCTCCGTTATGCAGAACATGTTCTGTACTTAAACAATATTGGGTCTTTGCTACTGGAATACCCACCTCAGTAGACACAACAGTCTGAGGGAACCTCTGCAAAACTTGATCTTGTGTTCCAGCATTCATTCTGGTGAGAATTTTGATGTGTGTTTGGGGTCATCTTGCTGAAAGACCCCCTCAGACATGTTTCAGCCAAGCTCCACCACCATATCTAACGGTGGATACCAAGCACTTCTGTTTTGTATGTGGTCCTTTGTATTTTGTGGCCGGCTCTTAGGAAAGGCCCACTGCAGCCTCAGCTTTCTGTTCTTGGCTGACAGAAGTGAAAACCAACGAGCTTCTGCTGTTGTAGCTTATCTACCTCAACGTTGGCAGTGTTGGGCATTTAGTGGATGCTTTTCTGCTCACCGCAATCATACAACAGTGGTGATCTGAGTGAGAGTAGCCTTTCTGTGGGCACAAACAAGTTTGCACATCCTCTGCCACTATTTTTTATTAGATTTTTTATTAAGAGACTGTTGTGAATGAAAATGATAGAAAATTAGTTTTAAAAATACCCAAACCTACCTACCTGTCTGTCTGTCTGTCTGTCCATCCCTTTTATATGTGTGGCTACATTATAGTGTAATAACCATGTACTCCCAATACAACATTAAACTGAGAATAAATATGGATAAATGTGATTTTTTTTTTTTTGTTATACATTAACCTTTTGCCTTAGAGACTGCCATCCTTTTCCGTTGTTCAGGCAGCTAGAGCTGTAGATAAGAAATTCGCCATATTACTTGCTTAGGGACGAGACAAGCTGTGTGCATTTGCATGTGTATTTGCCCATCTATCTCAGCAACGTGTGCAGCTGAAAGTAGCTGAATGCATTCATTACAAGGGGAGTCTACAAACATTTGGACACTTAGTGTAGCATAGGTGGTCCTGTGTCACCCTCAGACACGGCAGAGCTGAACTGGCGAGGCTGGGTTTAATGAGCGTGGATCCTCGATCCTGCTCCGTGTTTTGGCTTGTTTTAAACTCCGGTCCTCAGTGACGATCCGCTCCGGGCTTTTCACTCGGCCTTCAGTCATCCTTACCGCAGGGAGGAGCGTCGAGCAGCATCTCTCCGTAGCTGCGTTCAAATTCATCCATACACAGCGCTCTGCTCACTTCATCCAGCTAATTTGAAAGAAAAAAAGAGCTCTCGGTGTCGTCAGCATAACGATGCGGCTCAACGGGGATAACCGGGGGAACACTAATATCTGCTGACAGAAGAGAAATAAACGATCTCCCCTAATTACAGCATCCGGAACTGGCAGCATCGCTTTTATGCGCCAAGAAGATGGTGAATAGTGCTAACGGTTAGTAGGAAGCTCTTCTTCTTCTTCTCCTTCTCTTCTCTTGTGGGATGTCTGACTTGCTTCACCACGTTTTGAATTCGTGTTTGTTTACAGCCTTAAAAAAAAAATGTGTCAATTTTCTTTTGTCTTCACCCTCCAGTGTCTCCTGGCTATTGATAAGCTGATTAGAATGAATGAAAGGCAGGAAGGCAGGCTGTGCCAGATCATTGCATACTGAGATACTAACGATCCCTTATTCTTCTAGCTTCGCCAGGAGTTGGCCACTAAACTCATCGAGCCCATCTGTGTTGCAGTGGTGCTTAACTTCTAGTGTCATCAGGGTTGTTTTTTTTTTTTTTTTTTTTTTTTTTTTTTTTTTTTTGCAGTCTTTTGGACGCGGCCCGTTAGCACATGTAGTGGGCAGTAATGGGTGACCACTGCTACCTGCTCATCTGTACCTCTTCTAATCCCCCCTGTAACGTTAGTGCTGTCGTGTATGGGTATGACCCCTGTTGTGGAATCTCTGATTTAATTGATTGGATCAACGTGGTCAGAAGGTGGGTAGTAACATGCGTCCCATCATGATAACTTCACTGTGTGCAACCTTATTGTCAACTCCTCTGGCCAAACCTGGCATTTTAGGACTCTTAAAGCCAAGGTCAAGCAGTGACTTTGCAGTGGGCTTAATATAGACTCCATCCTTTCTGAACATCAGCAGCAGTTGAAAATGAGCGACACCTGAGCATTCAGTCATAAGCAGGCACTGGTAATAGATCTTAAGATACCAGATGCTTTCCAGTGTGTGACTTCGCCCTATTAATGGACAGTGAAGAAACGGACACCGCTTTATTATGGCGTTTAGAAGAAGACGTCGAAAACGTGCTCATTGACACACAGAGAGTGAGGCTGGACAAGGTGGCTGTCCTTAGTTGTACTTAGAGTTTTCAACTGCAGTACAGTTTTATTACATTTAGCCCTGCTTCCCATTCCAAGATTCAGGAACTGCATCGTTTAGTCATCAGGGCCATTTTCACATAAGTGACTGTCGCACACGAATCTTCTCTCGGTTTTTGCTGTTTTCACTTTTTGGTATGTTTGGAGATATGTCCAAATTCCATGAAGAATGGGCCAAAAGAAATGTGCCAAAGTGACTGGGAATACAGTCCTTTTGCATTGATTCCATTGAACGTTGAGAAGGTGTTTCCTCCTCCTGCGAAGTCGCCCTTTTGGAGATACAAGGTTTTTGCATGGCCGTGACGAATAGCAGCTTTTCTGAAGAGCGTGCGTTTTAGCAAGAAACCCTGAGTTGCAGATTTAATACTGTGGTCTAAAGTTTCAGTTTCTATAAAGACAAAACTCGGTGTACTGTAAAGTAACCCAGGCCACTGGGTTCTTTTAATTATGCAGTACATGGGATAGGGGAACCATCACTATGGACACAGACTCCCTGACCAATGGCGTTGCAGGTGTATTGAGTCGCCAGCATCTGTAATGGTTTACACACAACACTGAGCTGGTTGGTGTTTCTCTCTGCATGTTGCCCGTGCACATGCGTGTGTGTGTGTGTGTGTGTGTGTGTGTATGTATGTATGTATGTATGTAGCAAACATCTCTGAAACAGTTTGGAAGTATAGGTGTGTTTATATTGTAAACAGCCAGGCTTAGGTAGAGGATGTAGAATGTATGAATGTATTTCTGCTGCCATCCTCTTTCAGAAGACAGCAGGCCTCAGTAGTTCAGTATCATGGTGAAATCCCAGACTCATTTGGCTGTGTGTGTATAAGCTGCTTAATGCTCTCAGTCACCGGCTGTGTGCTTATTCTAAGTGAGCCACTCAGGGCCCTCCCTCCTGCACTGCCGGGGGAAGTTAACGTATGTTCTAATCTAGGGATTTCCGTTGTGAGGGACGCTCACACACACACAAACACACATGCAATCTTATGCCTTTATATGAGACAGGATTGTTGCTAGGCATGACTCATCACCGATAGTAAGAAGCTGATGCTTACTGTTCATTTATCAGATGCTTGTTCAAACAGATTTGAGCGCAGTGTGTGGTCGTCCTTGCCCGAGAAGGGGCAATTTTTCTTTGTTTGTTTGTTTGCTTGACATGAACGGATTACTGCTGTCTGTAATCCCTTATCTTCTGACAGAGAGGTAGGATTCCAAAAGCAGTTCCAATGCGGACAAAAGTATTGAGACACCCCCACATTTATTGATTCTTCTGAAATCAAGAGCATTAAAAAGAGTATCTGGTTCTACTATCAAGGGAAGACTTTCTACTAGATTTTGGAGCATAGTTGTGAGAATTTGATTGCGTTCAGCCACAAGAGAATTAGTGAGGCCAGGATGTTGGATGGGATGATCACCACCCCACCTCATCCCCAACTCATCCCAAAATATTTGATTGAGCATCATCATTACAGAGAACACAGTTCCACTGCTCCACAGCTCAATGCTGGTGGGCTTTTCACCCCTTTTAGTCCATGCCTGGCATTAGGCATGGTGCCAATAGGTTCATGTTTATTTGCTAGGGAGAGTCCTATTCTATGGGCTGTACTTCTCTACAAGTACTAGACAAGCGATGTGTGTGCATTTGCAAATCTGTGTCCACAATGGGTGCAACTGAAAGTAGCTGAATGCATTTATTATAAGGGGTGTCCACAAACATTTGGACAGAGAGTGCATCTCAGTATCTTGTCACCTTTAGTCAACAAACAAAAACAAGAAGAACATTTTGGATTTGTTCTCCTGTTAGTCATATGACTTCCTACTGCTCACACCATGCTGGTATTAGAAAAGCCAAGCTTTGATAGGGTACTTCTCCGCTCTTACCACAGTGAGCTTTCACTGCTCACTCCCCATCATCTACCTGTCATGGTCATGAGTTCATTTAGCACAGGCGCTGCTGTAACTTCCTCAGGCTTTAAGGATGCACTGTATGTTGTGGTAAGAAGGTTTGTGCAAAGCTAAACCTTCAGATCCCAAAGATGGGAGAGTACTTGCGTAAGGTTTGAGTTGGTCAGTATTAATTTCCCTCCTTATTAGGGTCCTTCTTTGGCTTGTTGCGCTAGTTATTTTAGGAAAACATCAGTAAGTTAAAGGGCTCTAATCTAGTGTTCGAAAACTCCTAGCCATTAATTGCACTCCTGCACCCACACCTGGTGCAGGTAATAAGGCCTGTAGAGTACTAATGACCTGGATCAGGTATATGGAAGTATGAATAAAGCATGACAGTCAATGGAAGACTCGTGAGAAGTCAGAAATGTGAGTATGTATAAGAGTCTGGGTGTGAATGCGGTGAGATGCACTGTGCGTTCACACGTAGAACAGACCTGTAGATGTTGATGTCTGTTTATTGTGCTTCTTCAGAAGTTCTGTGAGGCTTATTTGAAGGGCTCCGTGTTTGTACTTTGTTTACTGTAATGAGCCTAGAGAAGTCAGGCTCTAAAGGACAAGCAGGCAGACAGGCCTAATTAGTAGGCTTTGCTCGTAAGCATGCTTATTTATGATCATCGCTCACATCACTACACTAAACACGAGTGACTCCGCATCACCCAGCATAGGGTTGATTTGTAGAAGATAACTGAGGTAATCTTCTGTCAGGATGTGAATTGTTGCAGAAGAGAGTTTTCTGTGTTGTGCGTTTACAGCTCACGGCAGTGCAGGTGTGAGCAGTGACCTGATATGAGATGGTAACTGAGGTGGAATCCTGTTTTCTGTGAACACAGGCCAGAAGGGATGAGGGAGGCTTTTCCTGTTACTCCAGGGAGCTTGTCATTGGGTTTAAGGATTCTGCTGAGTCATGGGAAAGGTTTATTGCTTCTGTCTTAACGCCACTATCAGTCTTGCTGAACGGAAAAAGCCTGAAGTCGTGGAATGTGCACCATTCACGCAGCAGTGAAAGAGAGATGGTGGCAGCTTTTGGTAAACTGTTTGCGCTACAGTAGCCAGACAGGTTAAGGTGTACTAATAGGTTTTTGGAGACAGAAGCAGATTTTTAGTTCCTCATTTTCTGCTTGATTAAAGCTGCCAAAGAATGCATTTATCCAGTATTTTAAATTGTTCTTTGGTGACTAAACAGAAGGTATGTGACTTTGGTCATGGGTGACAAATGGGCCAAATGCGGTATTACATGTCAATTAACAACCCTATAGCCTTGGAATGGTGCACACCTGGTTTCCTTTCATGGTGAGCTCATAAATAATTTGATGAGCTCTGCTCTAATGTCTGGTTTATGGCATAGCATTGCATAGAATAAGGTAGTAGAACTTTGTCTTTATGACTGTAACATGAACATCGTTATTATTTTTGTCGTTTTCCACCCAATCTTATTGGATAGTCTCGAAACCCAGTTGGCGTGGTGTGAGGTTACCTAGCCGAAGAGATGGTAAAGCTGGTTGGCTAGTGTTTGGCTTCCTTGTGCCCTGCTATTGGTTTTGCCTTCTCCGCATCAGGCCTCAGACAAAGTTCCCTGGTTTGCGATATCTAGCCCTCCGACTCTGGAGGTTATATGCATGCTCACTGGTGTTTTAAATGCGCAGCTGTGGGAAAGATTGTTGCATAAAACGGACTACAAGTTGCAAAAACACAAAAAAGCAGGGCTTTCGCTAGTGTGATGGGTGTATGTTTTATGTTTTGGCACGTAAAATGAGTCTAGACTGTTACGTAACAGTCTGAGTTTTGGAATTGGCCCGTTTTCCAGCTCTGTGTTGGGTATGGGGGATTTTCTTTCCTGTGAAGAGACGAGTGGATTTGAGATTTATGGTATTCCACTGCCAGGTACTGAATTTAAAATGCATACAGTTTTCTTTTCTCTGGCACCTTTAATGTGGAGATTTTGGTATGGTATTCAACAATACCTCATCTGAGCTAATAAACATCAAGGGCCATTTTTTTCAGTTAAATACTTACCAAATGCACCAAAGGGGCAGTGGTGGCTCAGCAATTAGAGCTCCAAGCTATTAACGACAGGGTTGTGGGTTCAAAACCCGGGCTCGGCAAGCTGCCACTGTTGGC
This sequence comes from Salminus brasiliensis, assembly GCF_030463535.1. Classification (NCBI taxonomy): domain Eukaryota; kingdom Metazoa; phylum Chordata; class Actinopteri; order Characiformes; family Bryconidae; genus Salminus; species Salminus brasiliensis. The sequence goes on along the minus strand of NC_132885.1, from coordinate 15,896,152 downwards.
TCCTTGAGCAAGGCCCTTCACCTGCTCCCCGGGCGCTGGAGTTGGCTGCCCACCTTCCCCTAGTTCACTAGCGTGTGTGTGTGTTCACCACCACGGATGGGTCAAATGTGGAGGGCATATTTTGCTGTACATAGTACAGTGACAAATACATTTTTTACCTTTAAACATTTGCTGCAGGGATTTGGACAGTTAGCGGTTAAAGACACGGTACACGGTAATAAGACATGATACATGGTAATAAGAGGACTACCTATGAGGAGTTAGGTAGCTGGTATAGCGTACGTGGATAACATTGCTGTTCCACCACAGAGCAGGCTGGGCTTTGATTCCCTGCTTGAGCAAACACATCAAGCGATACCAATAAGGGCCTTGGCTAAGGTTCCTAACTCTACCGATTACACGCTACACTTGCTAACCTCTTTAACATGATTAAATTGTAAGCTGCCCTGGATACAAGTGTCTGCCAAATGCAAAAAGGGTTCCTGTAATTTGCAGAATCACCATTAAAATGCGGGCCTGTGTGTTTTATATAAAAAAATAGCACCACTTTTAAATCACTTTGCCTAGCTCTATACAGCACCATGTAGGCCTAATCTCACTCTGTACTGAAAACTAAAATTAGACAAGTGCAAAATAGCCTTTTCCCCCCTCAGCATCCATCTCCCCTTGTTCACAGTGACTGCTGCAGTGTGTATGTGTGTGTGGTGTTCTGTGAGGACAGTAGTATTGATTGCATTGTTCTGGGCTCAATTACAGCAACGTAACGCATACCATTTAGACAGTCTGGCAGCTATACAGCTGGTATTCTCAGGTCTGGCCCTAGTGACCAGGTGCACTGACCGTTCGGTGTCAAGCACACCTGATTCAGCCGATCAACTATTTATCAAGAGGTGTTCATCAGTCGTTTATCTTAGACCAGTGGAAAAACAAGAATGTATCCTGTTCCACAGGGGTGTGAGAAAATATCGATACACCAGAACTGAGATATTATGTTTTGCAATTCTGTATCGATTCTTAAAAAGACAGTATCTTTTTATTAGTATAATAAAAATGTATTGCAGAAAAATGCGAAGATGGGTTTCAAATATTGGTTAATTTCCATCGACTCTACTGCTAAAGAGTGGATAGCAGTTTTTGCTTTCAGATCCCACTGTTCTTATTATAGAGTATAAAAGCACACTTTCTTTTACTCTGATTTTTTGCCTAGAACAGTGTGTGTTATACTATGACAGTTTTCTTAAAATTTGCCGATGCACAGCTGCACTGCACCATACCTCAACTTAATATCGGCGCTAAGACCTTTAGAGAGCTGTACTGGGACACCACTGAAGCACATGTATTAATTATGGTCCTTTGTGTAAACTAATTGCACAGGACTAAACTGCAGTACTTGTTAGTCTATAATTATGCTAATTATGCAGTCATATCAGAAGCTCATATGTGAAGCTCAGAATTTATACTTCTGGTCAAAAGTTTTAGGACACCCCTAATTTTATTCATTAGTCACCTGTCAGTGTTAGATGACAGTTAGTGAGCTGCCTATCACACAATCTGCTGTACCAGAACTCTTCAGTTTACTGCAGTGTTCAGGAGCCTTGTGATGCTGTAAGCTGGAGAACTGCAAAGTAGAGGCTAACGTTAATGCTAATACACACACATGCTATAGAAACCCAATCATAGCACATTTACCTCACAATAAAACAATGATTTCACATCAGATATCAGTCCAGAGTGTGTATCACAGACACACACACAGTGATCGGACCGCAGTGTTTTAAAGGAGCTGGGAGCTAATGGGTCAGGGAGGAGAGTCAGACTGGATTATAAGATACTGAACACACTATTTTAAGAAAAGTCTCCACTAAACTAGATCAGTCCAGAATGTCTCATAATAGAAACTGATACTAAAAATAAAGGGATTTTGCTGCAGTGTTCATCAGCAGCTTATCTTATCTGAACAGTGTGGCTGCATTATTTATACAAACACAAAGATCAGATTGATGTTGTCTGATTCTCAGCACTAAAAGACTTGCATCGGATAAGGGGGCAAAATAACCTCATCAGGACATTCTTATATTTCATAATGGTCTATCTATCATTATTATTTTGTTAAATGTCTTTTTCTAGAAATCATGAAAGCAATCATGGCCTGCAGTGTTGTCTAAATACTACAGCAATTTTTTTACAATTTACATTATTGTGTTTGTTTTTTTGTTTACTGCTTACCTTAGTATCATTTCAGCTTACTCACTGGACTTGAAGTGCTTAAATATCAATTAAAAACAGGAAAAACTGGCAATGTTCTAAAACTTTTGACAGGTAGTGTAGCTGCCTTCTAACTCTGTTCAAATGAAGGTTAGAAAATTGCTGATTCAGGTTGACACCCACCTAAACAACAGGATACATCTGCACAGGTCTTCCCCAGAAGAAACATGCTCACTAAGCACCCTGGTTTGACAAATACTAAGGCCAGCTCATCACACACACACACACACACTCTCTCACATACATACTCGCAGGCGCATCTATAATTTAAATCTCCCCACCACGTCTCCCAGCTCTGAGCCAACACCCAACAGCAAAGTCACATGGCAGCACACAGAAACACTAATAGCATTTTCGTGACAGATGAAAAAGACATGAACAAGTATGGGCTGATTGGTTCCTCTCTACAGCAGCTGCTTCTCTTTTCATGTAACACCACGAAATAATGCGTTTACACTGAAGAAGCCCAGGTCGTTTGGTTTGAGTGATATGATTGCACCAGAAAGTTGATCATCTCCTGATCTCCCCGTATTAATTGCGGTCAGTGATGACTGAAGGAAGTTGATGTGACAGGTAGAAGTTCCACTCTCTGGGCATAATTAGTGGTCACTGATCCGCTGATGCACTGCTGGTAGCTCACGCACACAGAGAAAGTCAGAGGACAGTAATGAAATAGAATGGGAACTGATATCCAGACTTGCACAAAAATACAGGCACGTATACACAGACAATGCTACCTAAACTCCTCTCACAGCGGGCAGGATATACTGTTTACGCCTCTTTTTCTCCTTATATATGTAAATACGGATTATACGTGGATTATTGAACTGTAAGAGCAAGGCATGGATGTGTCTGGCATTGGAACTATGGTTCCTATGACTTTATAAGGGGTGGGGGGGTTGGTGCACTTGCACACACAGCTTGTCTAGTCCCTGCTAAGAAATACTACAGTGGAGCAAAATGAACCTATTGGCAAAATGGCTAATGGCAGGTGTGGGCTAGAGGGGTGTAAAGCCCCCCAGCTTTAAGATGGAGATCAGTGGAACTGGAATGATGGTGCTCCATCAAGTACTTTTGGGATGAGGCGGGGTGCTGATCATCCAACACCTTGACCTCACTAATGCTCTTGCCACTGAAGGCAATCAGATCCTCACAGCAATGCTCTAAACTTTAGTAGCCAGTAGAGACACCTACTCCAACAAAAGCAGGATAAACTCTTTATTATTTATATATATTCTTGATTTTGGAAGAAAAAATGACTGAGCACATGTCCCAATACTATTGTCCATATAGTATACATTTCAAGAAATTACATATCTACTCGGTATTAAGAAATGAATAATCAGAAATATGGTGTACAGTATCTTTTGTTAGTTGTTTGTTTAGGAATGAGAGTCTACTGGATAAAACCACATAGACAGCAGAGGTTCAGAATTGGTTGCTGGATTGGGATGTAAATAATGCTAAATAAAGACACAAATTCACTTTAGCCTAAAACACTTTATCATCATCACAGCAGCTGCCAAAAGACTGTGAGTGTGTTAATGTGTGGCGCCAAACCTGCCACACTTAATTCAGGGTATCCAAAGACAGTGTTCCTCTTAGCAGTTCCACTTAATTAGCACGGACACAAGCGCAAGGAGAGTAGCAAGATACAGGTGAGAAGTGGAGGCCTCTGCCAAGCAGAAGTCTAGTAATTTCACCAGCAATACACACAGTAAACCTGACGGTTGTTAGTCTGTATACTGATCTGCAGTTGCAAAAAAAAGTATGTGGACCCTCTGGAATAACCTGGATTTCAGTATTGATTACTAATAAAACATAGTCTGATTGTTTCCAAGTCACAATCACAAACACATTGAGTGAACATCCACAGTGCAGGCTAGAAAAAGTAAGTGAACCCTTGATTTTGCTAACTTGTAGATTCCATTGAACAGCAGTCACCTCCAACAGATAGGTTCATGTAGCTGCAAATAAGATTTGCACAGTGTTGATCCTTGTGTGTACAGCCTTCTTCAGGTCACTACTCACCATCTCTTCAGCTTGAGGTCTGGGACTGCTGTCCTTACATTCTCCTGTAAAATGTTCTTTCTCACCTCTTTCAGGATGCTCACTCTTAGAGAGAGGAGTAACAGTCCTGAATTTTTAGACAGTTTGTGTAAAATGTTTTTACATTCAAGGCTTTTGTAGTCTTTTCCAGTGTTATGCACACGTCTTTTGCGTCCTTCTGAATGTAAGTCGTGGTTCACACTAACCAGTCATCTGGAAGTGTTGGTCTCCTCTTCTTAACTGAAGCACTTTTTTGCCAGTTAGCCTTTAGAAAATCACATAGGAGGTTCACTTACTTTTTCTAGCCTGCACTGTGGAGGTTTACTCAGCTTGCCCAATATGAACAGTGAACCTGTTTGTGTGTTATTTGTTTACTTAGCTTGTGTTTGTCTATAATTGTGACTTGGATAACAGTCAACCCATATGTTATTAGTAATCAGTGAAAAAATCCAGGTAATTACAAAGGGTTCACCTTTAGTTCTCTTTCAACTGTATGAGTTAGTGCAGAGGCAACATCTAAGACTGTACAACAGAATTTTGTATACTATAAAAATGTTTTTTTAAAAAGACGCTATTGAAAAAGCATCAGTTATGAATGAAGGAAACTGGTTTCTTTATCAGCCCTTCTAGCTGCTGTTGTCAGGACGTTTTTTGCACTGTGGTCTTGTAGAGACCAAATTGGACAATTATTTCCTCTTGTTTGGCCAAGGATGAAGCCGTTCATGATGGTGCTTTGCAGAACATGCAGAACCAAAACCAAGAGAGAGTTCCCACAAGGTAAAGAACCCTGAAACGGTTCCAGACGTTTAAAGTGAGTGTGTAGGAAATGTGAGCCTTCCTCCTCAATGTGTGAAAGCTCCTTTGGGTCTAATTAAGCTGGACAGGCTCCTGATCCGTACTGCATGATTAATCAATACTGCTGCAGAGAGACATACAAGTACTCACAACGCACTACACTATTTTTCTCTATATACTTTTTCTGTCTCTTTCCCAATTGCAATATGAATAATATAGCAGTATCATAATTTCGGTTACGAAAACGCAGCAAACTGAGCCGTAATTGTGTTGATGTCATGTGCTGTATTTACGTCAAAATGACATATGTCAGACTGCTATATGCAACAAGCATATGAGCACATTTCTTTTTGCCACATTAGCTCAGACTGTTCGTTGGCTGCTACCAAGGTTTGCGTTTGTAACAATAAGCAATAAGTAACTGGTTATTTAAGAGTGCTGACACTGTCTGTAACACCTGCGCAGAGACTACTTGAGCAACTTGATATACTGCCCTCATTATCTGCACTATAATAACCAACTGAATTGGCTTTTCCTGGGAAATCATTACAGTTAATCATTCTACCGTGGAGAGAATTAGCTTCCTCTAGGCTTGCTCTGTGTGTGTGGGCATGGGGACTGTACAATTTGGACGAAATACTGTTACAGCAATTATATTCCTGTTAATTGTGATGCACTTTAAAATGCATCCGTGAATCAAAAACACATAAAGACTCATCTGCATTATTTCAACTAAGAATTTTTCTGGATTACTTTAAGGGAAGCACCTGTATGGGACATACAACTAAACAGACTGGACTGGACTGGACTGGACATAACTAAAACATTGGGATAGCGATATAGGTGGGGGGCGATATTTACTATTAAAAAATACTGGAATTTTGACCAGATTTCTCCAGAAGTCAGTGATCTAATATGTCACAATATTAACAATGCCGTCTGTGTATTTAAAATTGGAGTAAAATAAATGGTATTAGTGAGATATAGTCTGCCTCTGATATATAGTAGGGCTGGGCAATATGACAATATTGTATCATATCATGATGTTTTGTTATTGTGATACACAATATACTTTTCTAAAGATATTAAGGATATTGTAAGTGCTTTGGGAACACTGATCAGCAGTGTAATTAGACTGGTTTAATTGGATGAAGTGCAGCAGATCACAGTTCTCAGTACAGGAGAGTATCTGAATAATAGTTTTGAAGAGTCTGTTGCTACTGCTGTATTTAGACTGTGGTTACATATATAATGATAAATGTTGTGATCTTGTATTTTTTACCACCACTAATAGATAGGTTGTTGAAACTGAAAATAGAAACAGTTTTCCTTGTGTATCAGTTGTGGTGTTTATTTAATTTGTGACACTACTTCACTTTCACACATTGTTCTGTCAATGGCAAAACGATATATTGCACAGCCCTTTATGCTAGTTTTAATGATAGATAAACAAATGTGTTGTGTAACTCAAATGACCTACAGGATGAGCTGTAGTTTGACCCAGTATTTCCAACAGATGTGTGATCATGTGATGTTATATGGAGAAGTGCAGGGGGCAGAGTTTTATATATGTTGTGACTGGAAACAGGAGCACTAGATGCATTTGTCATTTGATACAAAACTAAGAATAGGTGATTGTTAACCATTGTTAAGTGGCTCAATATTGAAATTGCAGCCAATAATCACAACCATTAGTTTAGCATTCTGTTCGAGTGTTGTGTTAGGATCAAGTGTGTTGGGAGCAGAAAAAGCACTAAAATGTTCAGGCCAAGACTTACTCCAGAATCAGGTATGGGAACCACTTGCTTACCGCTGTGAATACCTTTAGATTGAAAGGACTACAAGTATTTAATATTTACATTAAATAACATTTTAAGTTTACAGACATTCTCCAAAAAGGTGGCCCTGGCTTATGGAATGAATTGAAAACAATCATTAATTCATTCTACAAGCCAGCACCACCTTTTTGGAGAACTGTTGAAACTTAAAACGTTGTTTAATGTAAACATCTGGAGAAATCTGGTGACAATTCCTGTATTTTTTAAATAGTATATATTGCAGAACAACAAAATAATGAGGTGTTAAACTAATCAGCTATTGGCTGAGGAATTCCATATTGTGCATGCTTTGCTGTATTTGAATGTTGGAACATGTTTCTTAGAAACTGCAGCAGACTTTGGAGAACAGTCAACAGTGCGACAGAGCAGACAATGCTTCTAAAAGTAAGTGATCAAAAACAAAACCTCCATCTCATATGGGGAAGTTTTTAATAAGGAGTTCTAGTTCTGTCAGATCCTACATGATGTGTGAGCCCATCCAAACTAGAGAAGTAACAGCTCTGGTATGTGTCTGCGCATATGTGTTTATAAAGACTACCGGATGACTTTTGAGGAGTGTGTGTGTGTGTGTGTGTGTGTTACCTCACTTACCAGGGCTTTGGGTTTCTTCTAGGATGAACTTACTGATACAATTTCCTCTTTTTTTGTGAGCAGCTACATTTTAACAGGAAGTAGAAAACCAAACAGAAACAACTCACGTCTTGCAGAGCTGTTGCTACAGATTATATTCGATTATTTGAGAATTTATCCGGTATCCGAAGTGCTTCTTTAGATTACAACAGGATATGCTAGACTAACATGGCTAACAAATACTGGACTATCACCAGTCTCATCTTGGTCAAATCATGCTGAATCTTAATTCATTTGTTCTAAAATCTCTTAAAGCCCTACACAAACAAGTTCAGTTTGGGTGGTAAAATATTTATTCAAACATTTATAAAACTACATAATCAGGCCCATTTTACCACTTTGTAGTGCCTACAAACTGGACTGCAGTGTGGAGAATAATGCTGCGTTTCATTTGAACTGGGATGTTCAAATACAATATGCTTATCTAAGCATATCGAGGATATTGTTTGTGCATATAATATATATAACCGTATCATTACAAACAGTGTCATTAGACTGGTTTAATGAAATGAATTGCAGCAGATGCTGAATACAAACCAATGTTTTAGTATGGGAAAGTAGTAGTTGTTAAGAATCTGTCTCTACTGATGTATTTAGTCTGGGATTACATGTATTATGATAAATATTGTGTATCGTGAAAAATGTCTTAAAATATTGTGCTGTAGTAATTTTACTGCATCGCCCAACCCTGTGTATAATGCATCATCAACTGGTATCGCTAACAGTGCTGACCTGGGATATAAAAAGTGGTACATATTTTGGTTAGATTTGCCGTAAAACACCGGTAAGGGATTGTACTGAACTGGTTTTCGGAAATGTTTTGAACTGGAATGTAGACAGCTCCGACATCCGACTTCCGAGGTAAATCAGATGTAGCATAAACATTTGCGTGATTCATGCATATTGTGTGAAACGGCTGCTGTGCCATTCGGCAAGTTTTGTTTTCTGTTATAGGCTGAAGTAAGCCGTACTGTGGTCTAAACCACCTCACAACCTACAGGACTGCTAACATCTTGGTGCCATATACCACAGGATGCCTTCAGAGGTCTTGTGGAGTCGTTGCCTCGAATGGTCAGGTCTGTTTTGGCAGCACAAAGGAGTTATGATGGATTAGTGTACATCATTGCCCTGCAGATTTGCTGATGCGTAGAGGAGATGAAGAGGAGGTAAATGTTAATTGATTGTTTCTAAATTGAGCAGTCCAGTTTAATTCATTTTCTGGCGGCTATTAAACTACTTAAACCACTCTTGCAGTGTATGGGAATTTTGAATGAACAGTTTGCACATTAGGTCTCTGTAAAAGGTCCAGTTCCTGTCTGTCATGTTGAGCAGTTGGTAGTAATTGTCTATGGTGAGTCAGTAGGATCCGATACTGGGATCGGATATCGGTCCCAATACTAACAAAATTAGCTGGATGGGTTATTGGATAATTAGTCTGATTCAAAAGACCGATCCATTCACGGAACCCGATTCTCACACTTCCCCTATTCTAGGCTTCATAACCCAGGGTCACAATGCCCCTCACCTGTCATCAGCTATCGGCGAGTAATCCAGCCTGTCTTCCATATAAAGGAGAACCAAGAAGGGAGGAGCTGCTCGCTCCTCTTTAGTCTCACAGACTTCGAATTTCAGATAAAAAAAAAAAAAAGGCCTGAGCCCAGACGACACTGTGCCAAGGTCCAGCACAGTTATTCTATTTTAGTGACCAATAAACGGAAATTGGGTTCATTTATATCTGTGTTTATTTGTTATAGTAAATTTTATAAAGTTGTTTTATAAAATAATGATTATGTCAATCCTGGTGCCTTAAGTCTCTCTCAGATGGTCAGGTATTATTGTTATTATATTATTATTATTGTTTATTATTTCAACAATGATATCGGATCGGTAATGGGAATCGGCCGATACAAGTTCAAGTATCGGTAACTGTATCAGAACAGAAAAAGGTGGATTGGTGCATTCCTAATTTTCAGACATCACTTTTCACAAGATGACGAGTGAGTTGATAGCAGTCTTTGGCTTTTTCCAACCGTATCCCAGTGTAGGTAAGAGGGTGAAGGACGACTCAACAAGTATGTGGCACATGTTTCGAGTGAATCCTGTGCTGGTTTGTTGAGGCTGAAGATGTGTTGTTTAGCATCTACTGTGTCATATTACTCTCTGGTGCTGAGCTTCAAATTGCAGCCAGTGTAGTTCATGTGTATATTGGACGTATACAGTCATGGTACTGTCCCAATAATGCAGGATTTGGAGAACCATTAGATGGATTGTAAGATTAGATTTGCGAGGTTACATTTACCTGTTGTAATCCCTTTTTTGTACAGTATTAAGCAAGTGACGTTTTTGCATTGAGCATGGATGTGTTTTGCAAAATGGTTTGGCCCATTGAAATGACCAGGGGTTGTAAATTTTGCATAAAGCTATTTGCCTGGGCTTCATGGCTCAGAGAAAGCAGAAGGCGAAGTCCCAGACAGTGGAATGCTTGAGTAGAGAGCTCATAGTCTGGCTTAGGAAGCCCCGAAAGAATGTATCTGCTGTCTTCTGAATACATGAGGCTCAAATAGGAGATTCAGAGGCACCTCAGCCAATATAACACACACCCTGGAATTCTCAGCGCTACTGTTGGAAGGTGTAATACTGATGAGTGGATTCTCTGCCAGCTCTCTAAGCTCAGAGCTTACACTGACATCTGATACTGAAGGCCACCTTATGCTGGCAGTGTGTTTGAGCCAGCCCAAACAGCAGTTTTACATGGAGGTACTTTGAGTATACATTTGGTCTTTACAACTGATAATGGCATTTACCTCATCTGCCCTCTTATTAGGCTGGGGGTGAGTTGGAATTTGACTCGGTAAGTTTGTGCTTCAGTCAAAGAAAGGACCAAGATGATTCTGCAGGATCAGCTTCAATTCTATAAACCTTTTTTAGGGCTGCACAATTAATCATAATCACAGTCACATTTTCCACAGCCCTTTGATACATCTGCTTGACTTTACTTTACTCTACTGAAGCCACTTACAAAGTGCACACACAGACTACAGACCCTTAACTTCTAGCCTTAAAAGGTACTTAAAATTCATCTGTCCAAAGCACATTGATGAATTTTTTTAACAGTACGGGTTTTCTCCTTGCACACATTTTGATGAAAGTGAAATTGCTCGGTCTCTGTGATGGCATACTTGATATCAACTGTAGGTCCCCTGATGACATTGCTTCTTCATACGTCTTGCAGCCTGCTCTCGGGCTGAAATTGATAGGACGGCCTGACCTTGTCATGTTGCCAGTTGTTTTAAATGTTCTGCACTTAATTATTATTATTATTATTAAATAATTATAATTATTCTATTATTAGGGATGTCCCAATCCGGTATAGTGACTCGGGATCTGGGTTGTGTATTGGTATTTACGTTTCCATTCCAGAAATAGTGATTTTACTGGTGTTATCTATAGTGTATTAGCACATCTTACCTGAGTTGTGGGGATGTATTATTAATAGAAACACAAAGATCAGATTGGATCAGTGTTGACCGATAGTCAGCATTAAAAAACCCGGATCAGGGGTGAAAACCTTGATTAAGACATCCCTGTTATTTGTAGAATGGCTGTTTTCTAAATGTTCTGAGATCTTTTTAAATCCCTTCCCAGACTCATCTACCTCTACAACCTTCTTTCTGAAGTCCTCTGAGAGCTCTTTGGATCTCAAGCAAGTGAAATACCTGAGGTTTAAATAATAATAAGAACGGCTCCTCCAAAATCCTCTCTAACCATGTTCTGATCTTCAGCTGATGTGCTGATGTCCTAACGTTTTCCTCACAAGAAAATTGTATTGCACTTTAAGTTTTTTACTTTGTCCAAACCTCCAACTAAATGCTCTCCGTTATTTTAACCAGTGTTGTGTTTTTTTCCTCTCTTTATGTTTCAGGTGAGCAGCTGTGAGTTTTGCTGACTCCATTTCAAGGCAGCTTTCTTTGGTCATGTTGTTTATCAGTGGTGAGAGGAGAACGTGAGGAGAGCAACTCAGAAAGACTGAGTGAAAGCGAGAGTGAGTGAGTGAGTGAGTGAGAGAGAGACAGAGTTAGAAAGTGAGAGCTTTGCCTTCGTAGGCATGTCTCATCACCATTCGCGTGGGCACCAGGGCCGTGCCTCCAGCATGGAGGAGAGAAGTGCCACACCTGTCCATAAGACCTCTACCCCCACACACAAGAGTGCCTCCTCCTCCTCTTCCTCCCAGAGGGACAGCAGACAGGTAAGACCGAGTCCATTCTGCCGCCTTGTTTGGCGTGAGCTTTCTGAAGAACAGCGTGCTGTTCTTTTTTTTTTGCCATGCTGTACATTCCTTCTGCCCCAGAAAAAGACCAGGTCAAAGAAATAATTGAAATCCCAATATTGCCATAATATCCATGTGAAGATTTTACTTGAGAAAAAAAAAAAATCAAAAAACATACATAAATACTAAAGCATTTTTGCATGTAAAACACCATATAACTTTAGAAGAGGTAACTTAAAATTCAGTGAAAAGTAACAAGTAAAGTATCAACTAAAATGAGTAAAAATTTCTGTGCTAATTTCTAATATTTAGCATATATATATATATATATAAGATAAGATAAGATCTTAAGAAAGGAAAAGTCCTTTATTAGTCCCGCAGTGGGGAAATTCCCCACATATATATATATATATATATATATATATATATATATATGTGACTCAGGTGACTCAGCTCTGCTGTGGTTCCATTTTCATTAATACCTAGAAGAGTATATATCATCGCTGTCCAATAAAAAACATGTATCTCTAAAATGGTGCCTTTACAGAAGAAAGCAAAAAAAATTATTAACTTTGTAAGGAAGTCAACATAAAATAAGAATTCATTCCAAGTAATTTACAGCATTTCTATTGCTCTATTCATCCAGAATTATTGACACAGTGTACAGAGCAGATATAGGGGACAAACTATGAAGAAAACTCAAAACAGACAAACATGGAGATACATGTTTTTTTATTGGACAGCAGCTGAAAAACAACGCTGAAACATGTCCTTAACATTTCATTGTTGAGACAGAAGATGTGAATACACTTGTGTTTAATCACGGTTACATGCAGATCCTTCAGCGTATGCTCCCTGGGCTAGTCTCAAAATAGCAGCACTTTGAGTCTCCTGTAAACCTGCTCATTAAAGCACAGGAATTAGGAGGACAGCAGCACACACTTCTCACTCATGCCTGCGTTCACTGATCCAGACGAGTGAGACACTGATACACTCACCATTCCACGCTCCTTTTTTTTCTTTAGAAAATATGATACAACTTGGCTTAAATTGAAGGAAATAGTGGCCAGTTGCGTCACAAGCTTAGAATTTTTAGTGGGCCAAATGTGAAATGAATAGGTAGATGAGGTTAAAATTTTGTGTCTAGGTATATGTGCCCCTCCTAACCAGACCACCTTACAGACAGTATGGAATCTATGTTTCAAACTCAGAGAGAGAGAGAGAGACAGAGAGAGAGAGAGCGAGACTGAACGTTTGCATATGCTACACCATGCTGGACAGTGAACTCCTTTCTTTCCCCACCCCCTTCTCCATCTCCGTCTCAGTGTGACCCTCATTCTCATTTGCATGATGGAGGAATGCTTTGAAGGGCTTTAGCAAGTTGATGAGAGACAGCCTTTAACCCTTGGCTCTACATGCTGGGAATGATCAGAAAAGAGAAGGTTCTCATGGAAGAAACTTCCTTTTATCTAAAATAATGACGTACAGCGGATTATGCAGATGAATTGTGATCAATACTCTACTGCTTGAAAAGTGGAGCTGTGATCAATAAAAGCGCCTACATTATCGTCTGTGTTTGTGTGTGCGTTTGATGTGCATGCTACCTCTCAACTTGCTTCTCCTGACTTTCCACCTGATTTTATTTTCTTATGATTAGTAAGGGGACTGCTAATGAGTCCAGTACCCAAGATTAGCGCCAGCTTACATTAAAAAGAAAAACATATGCAGCATATGTTGGTTTTTGTTGGTCATCAAAGAAAACAGGGATTTGTGTTCTTTGGACCATACAGTATATACAGTATGAGCATTTCCGTGCAGTGTACTACAGCTAACCTGTGTGTGTGTGTGTGTGTGTGTGTGTGTGTGTGTGTGTGTGTGTGTGTGCGCTTGCATTCTTGCATGTATGTAATGCTTAATAAGACAGTGCCTTCTCATGTCAGAGCTTCCTTGCAGCTTTCATATCTGCCTAGTCCGTTTACTAGTGATGCAATAGTCACGACTAATCATCGTCACAGTACAGATGTCACAGTTTGGTGCATGCAGTCACACAGAGGATACAAGGTATGCACTATTAGGGCAAATACGGTAATTTCACAAGCTCCCTCGTTGTCTTTCCCTCTCGCTGCACGTAGAGTGCACACACACATGACCTGCCTTTTCTTTCTGTATTCGCTACATGAAAATATAGCAAGTATTTCCGACATTCTGACCTTGTATATCTTATTTCAGCTCATGATATCATGGTGGATCGGACAAGGACGGTGTGCTGGTGTTGTTGGACAGCAGTAGGAAATGTATGTTACCTCAGAGGGAATTGTACAACACTAGGTGGAACAAACTGTAACTGCACGACTGACTGTTCAGCATAAATAAAAAAAGAAACCTGGGTCAGCCTCATGTTTTTGTTTTTTTTCGCTTGCATGTTTTATACTGAACCATGAGGGCCAAACCGTGGTGTGAACCCAACCATGACTTTTGTGTACCGTTACACGCCTGCTGTTTACTTACACTTTGCTGTAATATGCATTTCATACCTGGAAAGCATCTTCACATTCATCAGACATTTGGCTTAAATTGTGAAAAAATACTCTTTAATACAGCCAGCCATGGTCGATCATCTGCATTTGTAAATGATCACATGTGCAGAGAGAAACCAGCATTTATATTATGTTTGTGGTTTGAGTGATCCAATCGTAATCCGATCACAGTTCGTCCTGTGCGTGTTCACACATTAATGCGAGGTGTAAACAGCCTCAATGTGTTTTTTTAGACACCCTGGAAGAAGGAAAGCCCTCATTATTTCTGTCTGCCTTTGGAGTGGTGCTCATCACACAGCTGCTGCCTCGCTGTCAGAAAGGGAAATCCATTGCTAGTGCTTGCTCTTTCTCCAGAGAGCAAGCACAGTTAAATAGAGTCTTATAGGCACTTAGAGTTTGCTCACTTTTCTAAATAAAGATCTTGTTGTAGAATCTGAACCCTGTCCAAGTTTCAAACCGTTGTCCCCCCATGCCTTTTCAAAATTTGTCAAGTCACAAAACCAAACGCATTTACCTACACTATATGGACAGCAGTATTGGAGCACACAACCATTAATCTCATTTAACCATGGTTATATTGAATCAGCTTTTATTAGCTGGTAATCGACCTATGATGGACCAGTTTAGATTTGGTGACTGCCAGGAAAGCGTTACCTGCCTGACTGCCCTGTGCCAACTGCAAAGTTTGGTGGAGGAGGGATAATGTTATGGGTTATTAGGAGTTGGCCTATGGGCCCCTTAGTTCCAGTGAAGGGAAATTTGAATGCTTCAGCACACCAAGACATTTTGGACATATGCTTCCTAAATAGGAATTGGACATTGAAAGTATGCTTCCAAATTTGTGGAAAGGCCATGACCGTGCACAGTGCACAAAACAAGGTCTATAGTAAAGGCATAGTTGGGTGAGTTGGTGTGGGAGAACTTGACTGGCCCGCGCAGAGCCCTGACTACAACCCCATCTAACACCTTTAAAATGAACAGGAACACAGAATGCGAGCCATACCCTCTTGTTCATCATTGTCTGACCTCACAAAAGCTCTTCTAAATGATTGGGCAAAACTTTCCACAGACACACTCCAGAATTATGTAGAAAGGTGTTTCAGAAGTTTAGAAGCTTTAGCTGCAAAGGAGGAACCAACTTCATATTAATACCAGCGGATTTAGAGTGGGATGTCATTAAAGCTTGTGTAGGTGTAATGTGCAGGTGTCCCAATACCATATAGTGTCCATATAGTGTATCTGGCAAATCAGCAGTTTAGAAATACAGCAATTTAGCCCCTACCATTCATATTAAAGTTAAAGGGAGGTTTTCAGCCTGGATGACTTTATGAACAAGGCACTATACAGGACAGCCAATCAGAAAAGAGACCATTTACATAAGAGTTTTAAAGGCATAGTAACAAAGTGTAAATGTGAACATATACATGAAATGTGATACATGAAATTATAAAGTTGTCTTCAGCTGTTGCCACCTCTGAGTCAGATCCAGTTTTAGTAGTTTGAGTCTTCTGAATCCTTCCTCTTCCTCTCTACCCTGCTGCTCTGAATCCATCATATTTACAGCAAACTGTCTGACGCAATATGTGTACCCTTTTCACTGCATCTGTCAAACAAGATTTATTTGAAAGTACTACAGCCAATGATTTCTCCATTACTACCACGCTGATGGAACCTTGTGTGTGATGTGTTGCCTGGAGTGCCATTAATCATTGAGGGAGCTGTGGAGATCCTGTGCAAAAACCTTTCAGTAGTGTCTCCTAGTTTCCCTAAAGCACTGCAGTGTTGAAGCAACTGCACTTAAAGCCGCAGCCTGCTTTCTCTACCATCTTACCATGAGCTTTGTGTTATGCCACTCTAGGGTAACTGCACCCACCAAAGCAAATGAGAAATATGGCAGGGGAGATACCTTAGCGACCCTAATTAAACAGTGTAGATCCATTGTTTATTTATTCTTTATTGGGCATTAGGATTGGAGCGTGAAGTATTCCTCTAAACCTGACACAAACTATTCACATTGGGTGTAGTTTGGTTTCAACAGTTCTCAATTATTTTCTGCGCTCATATCAAGTTAAAGTTCTACGTTCAGGTTTCTCATAGCCTTTCTCAACTTCAACTGTTTTTGGCTTAGTTAGCCTGTTCTAGTTTTTCCAGTGTTTTTTACAGGCTAATGTTTATCCACACGGCTTAATTCATATAAAAATAAATTAACAGCTAAAATAGCTTGAAACCATTATTTTTTTCATTTTGCTGTTAATTGTTGTTATCTCATGAGGACATTTTCACTAAGGTGATATAGCAGGTTTTTGTCAGCCTTGAGTCAGAATCAAAACCTGAAACTGTGGGTCGGGTTGTGTTCAGGCAGAATCTTGTCAAAATTTATTTGGGTTTAGACTAAATTCTCCCGTTCACCTAAAGTCATTTTTTGAGACTTCACATCTGTAAATAATATTATTCTTGCTTTTTTACTTCTTATTTATGTTGTGTATATAGTGTAAATTATTTATCTACATAAGATAAGATAGTCCTTTATATATTTTTGTAACTGAGTGTCTTGCTATCCCTTTCTGCTGTGACACTGAGAATGTCCCCACTGTGGGATACATATGTATGTATACATATGTAATTATTACGTATTTTCCGGCTGTAGCTGGTTAATGAGGGCAGCACTCTGCTGTCAGGTACCCATCCAGATGGTGTTCGCACTGCAAGAATATTGTGGTCATATGCATCTCTGACCGCCTCCGAATGTGGTCTGTGTGATTGGATTGCAGTGTGTCCTTGAGACGCATTGCATCCTGTTCACACCTGTACTTTGTGCTGGCCACATGCTGGTCTCATGATCGGATCACCCAGGATGCATGTTAATGCCAGGTGTGAATAAAGCCTATGTTTGGTGCTATTTAAATGCTGATCTGAGTCCAGTGTTATTTGAATTGAATTTTCACAACTTTATTATTAAAACAATGTGTAAACAAACCTACTTTAGTCTGCGGCATTTAAATCACAGGTTCTAAAGCCCAAAATGTGGAACTTTGTGGGCTTCCAAATTTGTAAATTAAAACAGTACCACACTTTTATCACCACGGAAAACAAAAATTCCACTTTTAAACTAAATGAATGGGGTTTTTTTTGCATCACTTTCATCTGTACTGTGTTTGTGTCAGGAGCAAGGGGTTTAAAGCACAAAATAAATAAACAAACTACAAAAATGCTGTTTCCTGCAGCCCCCTCATCATGCAAATGGTCTGCGCTGACGGCTAATTGTGTGTGTGAGAGAAAGAGTGAGATCGAGGGAGGCAGTGAGTGATAAGCCTGCAGACTGGCCTCTCTCTCTTTCTCTCTCTCTCAGTATGGGAAATGCTATGAGGCACTTCCCAGCATCCTCTCTGTATGATGAATTTTTCATTCGGCTCCCTGTCGTGCACTAGTTGCATCACTCTGCCGGCAGCAGTCACTCATGACTCACTGTTATCAGCCTGCTTTTAGGTTGACTGTGAGTTAACACAAGCGCACGGTTTTGACTGCCAGCCAGGTGCTGAGTGTGGGTCAGTCGCTGGCGCTGTGCTGGTGCCGGTCTCTTAGCCCTGTTGTATATAGACCTGTGTAAATTCAAGGCAAATTGATGAGACAGAAGCTATTATGGGAGTGTTAGTGTTGTGTTTGTATTTATAGGCCCCATTTATTCTTGAGGAGTCCCTTAGGAGCGCTTGCCCTTTCCTTGGAGTCTCGCGTACACACACCTGTGCTGACTCGCAGCAGTGTCAGAACTGTGCGTTTGCACGTATATGTGTGTCATTATGTGTAGAAATGTAGGATCTGGAGAGTAGTTTATGCTAAGTTTTGCTGTGGTATATCTCAGTTTATGTGCACAAACACATCAACCTGTACACTAGCACTAATCATCGGTGTGGACTGATAATAATACATGGACGTTAGTCATTGCTGTTAAGGACAGGTAGCTGGTTTATTATGCCCTGTTTACCGTCTAGTCTCTACTGTCATATGCGTAATGACCGTGCAGTCTGCAGCGTAAAAAAGAAAAATAATGCCAGGCCATAATACAATTACAGAGCATTGTTTTAAGTTAACTCAACTTAAGTTCTCCTAACTCACATGCTTTCGTTCTGCATCTCAGTTAGGTTCATCAGGGTGACTGTTTTTTGTTTTTCAAAAATTACACATATGCGTCCACCATAGTTAGGATAATGTGGCCGGGAGGCTTCAAATAGGCCCAAGTTGTAGGACTGTGACAGTGTGTATGTGTAAGGGTGAGAATTGACCCCTTAAACAGCCTGTGACCCACCGGCATACAGACTTCTATTACCAGAGAATAACCCCACCAGTTTGTTCAGAAGTCCCTGTAGTTACTGAGCAATACACCTTAGTGTGTAATAAGCCTTTTTTTTTAAAGGGGTTAAATACCTTGCAGATATGTTCATTTACATTAATGCAAACATTTACTCCTGTTGTGTCCGACAGGCTGTAACTGCATGTGATTGATTTGATTATTGATTCAGACCTTTATAGAATATTTAAATGAAATTCATTTGTGACCTGATTTTGACTGTTTTTCTAATGGCATTTAAGCATTTGTAGGATGCGGTAAAAAGCAGTTTGACCAATCAATGCGAAATCTCAGACATTTTAGAAATCCTAGCTGGACGTACTTATATGGATTTGTTAGGAAAAAGAGGAGGTATGGTCACCCTACACAGTCAACACCACGTTATGAGTTGAGCCAACTGAAAGACATTATATATATATTTAAGCATTATATAAATAAGCTGCAGCTGAAATTGCTTAAATATTTTGTAAAATTTTTGGTCTGTCCATGTATAAAAGTTTACAGGAGGATGACGTAAATTTGAAGTTTGAACGACTGGTGTTGGAAGGACAGAAAGCTGCATGTGGAGAATCTGTAGCTCACTTGTGTAAGTTAACCTTTGCTTAGCTATCCAGGCTTCAGATCCATAATTGCGACAGCTGTGATCCTGACTGCGGCACTACTGATACGCATTTTGATGATTAAAAACCCATGTTTGGGCACCTGGCAAAGGTAGCACAACTCATCAGCACACTGACTAGACCTGGATGAGTTAGCTACCAAACACCACAGTACAGACCGTGTTCCAGCGGCCTGAGGGTCACTTTACACGCATTTAGAATATAAGGTTTCATACCTGAGAGCACAAAGTCAAGTCGAGTGAATGTCCTGGTTGCCATCATCATTTTAATATACTGTTCTCATATGAAAATACCAGTAAATATAATCTCTGAAAAACACAGTAAACCTTATAACTGCTATACTGTCCCAACCCATTTGTTTTATATACTGTCTGGACAGTGTCTACTGCTGTTCTGTGGTGAGAAGACTACGCTCACAGTCTCAAGTCTCGGTCAGATACAGTTTGCTCATCAGTGTTTTGCATCACCCAAATTGTGCCTAAATCAAACTGTGCGCCTACATAAAGAGGGCCTGCTTATTGTTTTTGGCGAGAGCAGTCATAATAGTGCCTGAAGTGCTGAATAACATAAGCGCCCTGAGTTGAATGTATAGCAGTGGGTGTAATGGCTTCTTTAATGAAGCGCTCTATTGATGTTTCTAGAGTGCAGCTTCTTCACACTGAATGGCTCTCAATCTGCATCTGCAGTCTTCAGCCAAACTGCCCTCTGGCTCTGAGCTTCCTCTGTTCAATAAACCCTGTTTCAGCACACGGTGACTGAGTGCATCCAGCACACTGATCTGTTGGCCAGGAGGATGCTGACATCCAAAGTGAGATCTGATTGTGTTGTCTATTGATACTGATGCTTGTAGTTAAGAACGTATTACTTTGAAGCTGTAACCTAATAGTGGACTACAACAGATTAGATTAAATTAAATAGACTTGGGAACCCTGCTTTGAAATAAATCAGCATTCTGCCCTCTTGCCTGTAGTTTATCTAGGGATGAAAAGAGTTCCTCGGCAGAGCTACAGACCTGCCTCCTTATCTGCAATATCGACCAGTTAATACACCATTGCATTACACTGCACATCAGTTAAAAGCCGTCGACTTTTTTATGTGGTAATGATATTACCCCGTGTTTCTAATTACTCAACATAAATAGGCATGGGATGTCTTTGAAGGTTCCTGCACAGATTTAATGACTTAGACACAGTTTACTAAAGCTGGGGTGTGTGGAGTTGGAATGTGTGATGCTGTCTGTGAGTCTCTAACTGTAAAGTGTTTCTTTCCTGAGAACTGCTGGACTTCTCCAGTGACGTGAGATGCTGACGGTATTACTGGCAAATTAAAAGCCTAAAGGGCAGCTTTAGCTTATTGCTGGGAGACCTCTGTGGCGATAAAGCACTGTGACATTTTAGCAAATAACCTCACATTTGACTTGTTTGACATGCAATAAATACAAGCCTTTTCGCCTTAATGAGTCCACTTACCCATTCAGTGAAGCACATTTTCTCCCCAGCCGTTTGTTGGCAGCCAGGCGGACTGACTGTCTAGAGGGGGGGGGGAAACCCTGCATAAATCTGTTAAATACTATACAGAGCAAACTTAGAAAGCTAATGAGGCCTTATTTTCTAATAATTAGGAAGACCACTGATATACATGTACCAGTCCGAAGACATACGACGCTCTGTGTGACATTCAGTTCTTCGGTTTTGAAAGCCAACTGCACTCGCTGCAGTCCCTTGGCTTCAGTAGGAACGTCATTTGTCATCAGGAAAAAAAAAAGTGGTTTACATCTGAAGAGTCTGTCTTACATGAGAAGCAGCCTGTGCTCTCCTTTATCTTTTTTCTGAAGGGGAAAGCGAGGTCTGTGCTGCAGTGAATGTGAAGAGCATGTTGGTGCATTTGCATGGCTTACTTTTTTTTCTTTCATTTGCCTGAAGGTAAAAACAAGTCCGAGATAGTGTATGTGTGTATGTGTGTGTGTGTGTGAGAGAGAGAGAGAGAGAGAGAGAGAGAGAGATGCTACTGACACTGATTGGTGTTCTACCACAGTGCATGTTGAAGGTCAGTGTAGTAAGCTAGTAATGTAGTTGAGTCATTCTAATCACACTCACTCTCTCTCTCTCTCTCTCTCTCTCTTTCTCTCTCTTTCTCTCTCTCTTTCTCTCTCATTCTCTCTCCCTTTCCATCTCTTCCTCACACTCTTTTTTTTTTCTTTCCTCTCCTTTTCTCTCTTCTCTCTCTCTCTTTCCCCTGCTCCTCCATAATATATATGTAAACATCGCTTATGTGTGTTTACCCTCCCTGCATTGCACCATACACCTCCGCCTGACATGTTGTGACAATGACTAGCTTTCGGACAGTGGACAGTGGAGACACTGTTCACTCTGATTGTGTATGGTGTTTGTCTAGTATAGCCCATTTCTTAATGAAATGAGAATTAAGGACTCTGAGAGAAAGAGATGGAGAATAAATGGTGTTCAGTTGGAAGTGCTGAGCGTGCAGAAGCTGCTGAAACAGCATATATGACCGGCACTTAATTTATCCAGGCTCTAATTTTACAAGATATCCTTTCTGCTGCTGTCTCCGTTTACGATCGGCCTGTCGATTCATTCACTCACTCTGTTAGACCCACCCAGACTGGATTTACATTTCAAGATGGATTGTGTGCTTCTATTTACAGCACTTTTCTCCTGCTTTCTGTAGGAGGCAGACAGCTGGGAGATCATTGAAGGATTGAAGATCGGGCAGACGAACGTCCAGAGACCAGATAAACATGAGGGCTTTATGCTGAAGAAGAGAAAATGGCCATTAAAGGGCTGGCACAAGGTCAGACACCTACACCCATCCTGCATTACTGTGCATTTGGCCTGTTCCACTAGATCAGTATGTGAGCAGTGTCAGCTGTACCACTGAAGCGTTAAGTGGTAGTAATACGTGATATACATCTAATATAAACATGTTATGGCAGATATATGTGCTGTTGGAAATTGTCATGACATATTATGCCCAGTAATTAAACACTGTCCTTTTACAACATCAAACATAATAAAATATGTATAGTATTGACCAACTCTGTATTTACTTTACTAGTCCTGAACACTGTTAGCACTGTAGTTCTTTCTGAATGGCGCACTTCCAATGTTTGTCTTATCATGGTTTCTCCTTTGCTGTTTTTTTTTTATGCAGCGTTTCTTTGTCCTGGACAATGGAATCTTGAAGTACTCCAAGTCCCCTATAGACGTAAGTACAGTATAACAGTGACGTTGTGTGCTGTGTAAAACAAACATACTGTTCTGTAATGCACTTTATATTGTACTGTATGTTCAGACAGCAAGGTGAACTGAAACCAGATTACAGTAACATAAGCAGCAGCTGTGTGAGAGAAGTCCAAGTGTTAAGTGATAACTCAACAGCTTGGCCCCACAACCATGGAGATACCGAGGGTCCTTATCTCTCATCAGAAGTGCCTGTAGAAGTCCAACTGATAGTATTAATAGTGTTAATATTTTCATTCATTCTAGCGTTCTCTGTAGTCCACAAGAAAAAGTAGACTTTCCTGCTCTCATGTTAAGTGTTAATTCTGCTGTTGATATTCTGTATTATATATAATATCAATTATGGATGTATCATTTATATATATATATATATATATATATATATATATATATATATATATATATATATATATATATATATATACATATATATATATATATATATATATATATATATATATATATATATATATATATATATATATGGTGTATTATTAACATCATGCTGTGTGGGATCAATGACCTGGTGAAATCTGGTGACAATTCCTGGTGGAAAATAAATATATAAATATATATATTAAATATGTATACACACCAATCAGCCATAACATTAGCACCACTGACCAGTAACTTTGATTGTTTAAGTTTGAACAAGTGAAGAGTCAGTTCTTGAAGGTAATGTATGTGTTAAACACAGGACAAGTGGGCAAGCATAACAGTCTAAAACACTTTGACTCAGGCCATATTGGGATGGCTAGACAACTGGGTCAGAGCATCTCCAAAACATCAGGCAGGCCTTCTTGAGTGTTTCATGTATGCGGTGATCAGTACCTTCAAAAAGTGGTGCATGGGCAAGTGGTGCCTTAGGTTCGCTGGTGCGATCCATGGAGACCCCACATCACAACTTACTTAAAGGGGCAGCATACTCAATATAAGGCAGTTGATGTTAATGTCATGGCTGATGGTTCATTAATATACTCAATAGTGACAAGGTCATAAAGTGTCTCACTCTCTCTGTCTGTGTCAGATCCAGAAAGGGAAACTCCATGGCAGTATAGACGTAGGTCTGTCTGTCATGTCCATAAAAAAGAGAGCTCGGCGTATAGACCTTGACACAGAGGAGCACATCTATCATCTCAAGGTGAGAGGCTGAGAGGGGGAAGGTAACGGGTGATGATAAGAAATCCAGCATTGTGTGTCTTGGTGTTACTGAGTGCAGGCTGTGGTGTGCTAATAACTGAGCAAGCAGAGAGCCAGACGGACAGATGCTGAAGACATGTTGTCTGTCTCCTCGCTGTCCTCTGCTTGTGTCTTTGTGTGTGTAGGTGAAGTCTCCAGACGTGTTTGATGCCTGGGTGTGTAAGCTGCGTCACCACCGTCTGTACAGGCAGAATGAGATTGTGCGTTCGCCTCGTGATGCCAGCTTACGAGCCTTCCCTCCCCCCGCTAGCCTCGAGTCACCTCAGACAACCCCCTCTTCTGCTCATGAAACCAAGGTGAATCTCTCTCATTCGCACACACTCTCTCTCTTTCTCTCTCTCACTTGCTCTGTCATTCTCTCTTGTGTCTCTTTTTTTCCATAGTGTTCTGTGTGTGTGTGTGTGTGGCTTGTGTGTGTAGTCAGGGATGGTGTAGCAGTCCTCCAGGGATGGTCTCTGTAACACTCAGTGTAACTCAGTAATGACTCATCACAAAAAAAGAGCAGCGGTTCTTGGTTTTACCCGTACTGTGCTTTCTCTGAGGGAACAAAGCAGAGACAGGCACATACAGTGACTCTAGCTTTATCATTCTAGCTGTTTTTCACGTCCTCACATTAGATTTTAGGTTTAAATGATTGTTTTAATAATCATTTTTCATGGAGATTAATAGGGGTGAATCAATACGTAGAGAAGTGCATTGGCTAATTAGCAAATCCTTCATTAGTTGAATTTAGAGCATTAGACAAGGGGAAGCGCTAATCTCTGCAGAGCTGTGGCCCGGAAGGAACCCAATTTGACATTTCTGATGTGGACGATGTGAGCTGCATTCTATTACTTCTGTTCAATTAATGTCATCTAATGTAATTGCACCCACATAGGGCAACATTCAGAGCCATATAACACACTACCAGCCTCAACTTCACCCATACCAGGGCGTTTATTATCATTTAACACATTCCCGTCCCAGATGCTCTCATCTAGAACAGAGGTGGTCCAAATGTGGTCCAAATCCCTCATTCTCTGATCTAGTTTCTTAGCAGATAATAAAAATTATCAGCATATCAAAACCTTAAAGCTATTTTTATATACATTTTATACATTAAAATGACAAACAGACCAATAGAAATAATCAACATTTTTTTAAATAAAATTACCATATGCATATTAGAAGGTCCAGATGTGAAATTACTGAATTATTAAGATGAATAAATCCAAGGAGTAGCAAGTGTTGAAGACACTGAAGGCACATTCACAATACAATACACTATGGTCCAGGGGTTGCAAGTTCAAATCCCGAGCCATGCCAGTTTGCCATCAGCAGCCGGAGTCACAGAGAGCACAATTGGACGTGCTCTCTCCGGGTGGGTGGATGGCGCTCTCTCCCCTCATCACTCTTAAATCAATATTGGCTGGCACAGGTGTCTGTTAGCTAGTGCGGCGGAACTGGGGACCCAGTGCTTTCCTGGTCAGTGTTCTTTAAGCACTGCTATTTACAAACAGCATACTGTTTATCACAATATGACAATATTGTGATATTGACCAATTCTAATCTAAAGTCACTTACTATGTAATCATGTTATAGACAAACTTGAATGTAATGTTAGGAGACCAGAGCACACCAAGTGGAGAAACACCAAAAGACCCATATATACTAACAGTTGGTGTTCTCAAGCGTTAGGATGTTCAGGGCAATGAACCAAAAAATTCAGATGATCTAGAGTAAATGAGGAAAGGACATTCTAGGTTCTGCTACTGGTATAGCCTGGTGTTATAATGTACATAGTATACAACCCTTTCAGTTCCAGACCCCCCAGCTCTAATCTTACAAGTAGGTTGTACAAGAACTGAGATACAGCCATCATTTTACTAGAACCATACAGAGAATAATGAATCAGGCATCATCAGCCTCACATCCATCAGGGTCCAGCATGCCAGTGGTCATTTATAAGGTTGTTGTTGTTTTTTTTGCTTAACAATCTCTGAGCAAATGACATCTATTAGGATGATGCCTTTAAATGTTGCAGGACACTATGTACTATTTGTACTATCTCCTGTCTGCTCATCTGCTCATTTTCTAAATTGCTCTAGATGAGAGCATCTGCCATGAATCATTTATATGCAATGTGTGTCCAAATGTTTGTGGACACCCCTTTTTAATGAATGCATTCAGTTAAGTTGCACCCTTTGCTGAAACAGATGTGCAAATGCGCACACACACGCAGCTTGTCTAGTCCCTGTAGAGAAATATTGCCAATCGAACTCTATGGACTCTATGGAGCAGATAAACATGAACCTATTGGCACCATGCCTGGGAGTGGCCTAGAGGGGTATAAAGCCCCCCCAGCATTGAGCTTGGAGCGGTGGAACTGTGTTCCCTTGAATGATTGTGATCTATTCAGTATGTTTGGAATGAGTTTGGGGTGAGGTGAAGTGCTGATCATCCAACATCCTGACCTCACTAACGCTCTTGTCACTGAATGCAATCAAATCCTCACAGCAGTTCTCCAAAATCTCGTAGAATGCCTTCCCTGGACAGTAGAGACTTGTTTAATGCCCTTGATTTCAGAAGAAATAATGAATGAGCAGGTGTCCCAATACTTTTGTACATTTTTTTATTTGTGTGTGTGTGTGTGTGTGTGTGTGTGTGTGTGTGTGTGTGTGTGTGTGTGTGTGTGTGTGTGTGTGCGCATGCTTGTGTTCTCGCATTCTCAGCAGCAAGTGAAGCCCAGTTCTCTACCCTGGCAGTCGCCTCTACCCTGCACCACCAGCCTGCCACCCTCTTACAGTAATGGCCAGAGCAAAGTTGCAGCATGGCTCCAGGAATCAGAAGAGATGGACAAGTGTGCAGAAGGTAAAATGCAAAAATCCGCACATATCCGTGCATACAAGCATACTAGGGATTAATAACTGTGAAAATGAACCACACTGCACATATTTTGGAATGTAGAACTTATTATGGTAAAGCTTAGTTTTGGTCAGTGTAAAATTCTTCATTTTTCATTCTTTTCAAATATTAAGAACATCTTTTTCACCAGCTAAATTATCTTTTGGACTTGAAACACTACATCCTTCTAATGTATACCTCTAATGTGTGTGTGTGTGTGTGTGTGTGTGTGTGTGTGTGTGTGTGTGTGTGTATTTCAGAGCTTGCCCATTGTCAGTCCAGCCTGATTGAGCTGAGCCGTTTATTGCAGAGTCTGGAGATTTTACAGAGAACCCAGTCAGCACCAAGCTTCACAGAAATGCAGGTAAGACACACATCAACACACACAAAACACACAAAATCACACATGAATAAATAAAAAAACGTACATCTCCAACTCTGGGAAGTCACTGTAATAGAACTTTTACCAGATGAAGATACATGTGTGGGTGTGTGAGTGTATGTGTGAGGCCTTTTATGAGAGCAGTGGCACTGCTAGCACCATTTAAACATCTTTAGAATCTGTTTAAATAATTACGTAATCACGTGTCAAAATCACAATAGCTCAATGTTCATTACATCTCATGAGAAAGAAGTGCTTTAATTTACACTATTCACATCCATCTGCATGTGTATTGACGTCGGTGTACTGTGTATGAAACGTATTGTTATTTTCTAGTCTTCGTATGTCACTGTTACTTCACATCTGACATGCTTCACAGGATCAAACTTGCTTTATCTGTGTTTCTGTGTCCCATTAATTCATTCTCTCCTATTCAGCACATACCCAACACTAATGTTTTCTGCCTAAACTCATCCAAATTCGTCATTATTATCCTAATCTTAGCTGCTTAGTCCAGTTTAGACACACTTCCAGTAGCTCCAGGGTCTATTCCCACTTCTTTGTGCCTGGTAGACCTCCAACAGGAGGCAACCGGGCAACATCCTTATTCCAACCACCTCAGCTGACTTCTCTTAATGCAAAGTTCTACTCAGAGCCTTTCACGAATATCAGGGCTCCTCATCTTATAATAAAGTGAGAAATTCTTGTTATTTCGGAGTTCCTTATCATAGGTAAGGGTGAGATTATATATCGACTGGTAAATCCAGAGCTTTGCTTTATGGCCCAGATCACTCTTTAACACTGCCTAGTATTGTAATGCATTACTATTGCAGCTGTTGCACCTAACTTGCAGTCAATCTCACAGTGTCCCTTACTTGCAAGCCAAACCCCAAGATACTTTAACTCCTTCACTTAGGGAAGGTATCATTTCAATATCTTGTTTAAAACCTGACTCTCATGATTTAATCGAGAAACTGAAGGGCTCCGTTCACACTGTATATCTGTACATGGAACATACATGTGTCATTCCTTGCCATTATAGCCATCTGCTCTCACCACTAATAATATTTCACCTGCTTCTAGTTCTTTAGATGCTGTTTTACATGCTATTAACTCACTCCCATCTCCTCCATGTGTGTCTGCACCTGTGTGTATGTGTGCGTGTGTGTGTGCCCGGTTGTGTGCTTGTGTGTGTGTGTAATTTAGAGTAACTGTGTAGATTTATCAAAGAAAGACAAGAGAGTCAGCAGAAGATGGAGAACAAAAAGTGTCAGCAAAGACGCAAAAATGCAACTGCAGGTACATCCTCTCTCTCTTGCTCCAATTCTTACTGAATGACTTGGTTTGTTACATGGAATTTGCATTCATGTTTTTTCTCACTGTTTTCTGAAAGCTTCCTTCCAAGTGCACTAAAACATTTACGTGACACTAAATAATCTACATTATGATCTACAATAATCTACACTGTGACTTACATACACTACCAGTCCAATGTAGAATCAGTGTTTTTAGGAAATGGTCTGGTTGTAGATAAATGTAAGATTTTAAATAACTGTGAAAGCTGAATATCATCTGAAATGGAATAAATGTAGTATGTAGAATTCATTGTATTTCATCATATTTCATCAGGAAGCAGACAACGTGACAAAAAACGACTTTTACCATTTTTACTAAATATAATTGCTATCTATCTGGGAAAGAGATTTGTGACTGTGAAGAAGCTTTTAAAGGTTTTAGAACCTCCACTTGAAGGTTCTTTACCAGCTTAGAGGTTCTTCACACACCAACATCTCTTTTACAGACATGAGGCCTTATTCACCAACCGCTGTTCAGAAGACATTTCTTCCTATAACCCACCTACCAAGATTCTGAAAGTCACCAATGTTTCCTTATGTGAAATTCCAATTTACACTGACAATGGGATTGATCATTATAGAACCGTGGCTGAGAACAGATTAAAAGCATGTAATGAATCTGATGTTTTCTTATTGTTTTAAAGAACGCATTTTAGAAAATTCCTAGAAGATATTGGTGAATGAGGCCCTTCTTTAAGGAAGCAAAAGTGCTTTTTTTTTTAATTGTATCCCTTAAAGAATGCTTTGCAGCACCTTTTTATCACTCTGGATGTAGTTTACTTCATCTAATTCCATTTGGTGTTTGAAAATATGTTTTTAGCTGTAGCCTTAAGCCTGTGGCATAAGGACTGTGAGTAAAATACACAGAACATCTGCTCTTATTTCTGTTTAGGACAGTATAAAGCTCTGTCACAGAAGGATTTTAATACCAAACATCTCTCTCTCTCTCTCACACTCTCTCTCTCTCTCGCTCTCTGTGAATGTTTCTCTTTAACACTCAGCAGCTCTGCAGCTGTGTGAGTTTAATACAGGTCTACCCCCCATTGACTTACAATAAACAAAGGAATTTGTACACATGCACACTCGCCATCTGACAGTTCAGTCACCCTCTTACCCGACTCCTTACTGCAGTAGTTAACCTTAGGCATGAGCGAAACAGAAAGCAAGCAACTGAAGCAATGAGGAAAAGGTTAAGCATACTGAGTCAGTGTGTCTATGAGAAACCTTTTAAACTGCTCTGCAGGGTCTCACTCCACACTGGGATCATTTTAAAGGCCTCAGTCTTTCATAACTCTCAGTGTGGTTACGCTGCTGGACTCTGGAGAACCGCTGTGGTGAGCAGTGAGCAAATGGCTCAGGTTGACATGATGATTGTAATGTCCATACTGATTCATTTGAACAGAATCAGCAGTGTACACCATGACTTTGGTGCCAGAACACTGCTCTCTGGTACTTCAGCTGGGAGCACGGTGATCTGATACTGATCTTATCACTATATTAAATACACTGGAACGTCTACTTGCATTTTGCAAGTTTTCTGTGTTGTGTTAAATGTTGTGTGTGGCCGAAAAGTTCCAGTCAGAAACAGCTAGCAATTGCCACCCCAAGCAAAATCATTTTAATGTGTTTTTAATAGGAATGTTTTTTTTTCTGTGCCAAGTGTGGTCCCATAGGCCAGTTTCAGAGTGGGGTTTAAAGAAAAATATAGTCTATACACGTTTTAATACAGAACTATTGGTGAGTTAAATATCAGCTGTATACAGTGGTATAAACAAAGTTGATGATTTTGATGATTAAAATGTCTGTTACTGTGGATAATTAATTCATTAGTAAAATATGAACTGAAGGCAACAAAAGGCATTAAGTTAAAGATCAAAGATTAAGATTAAAATTAGTTTATTAGTTTTATTTTTTAGTCAAATGCAATGCAAACATTTTGGCACCCCAGAAGATTTTAGCTCATCTTCTAGTCTGAGGCTTTTACCAGGGTGCAGCCTTTGGTAAGTTGGAATAGGCCTGGGGATACGCACTTTAAAGGTGGAAATCTCAAAATAATGTCTCACTCTAATACACAAAAATGTTTGCCTTAATATCTCATTAATTCAAAGAGACAATAAAGCACATTCGGTTGCCTTTCAGAGTTCAGAGTGTTCAGTATTTTTGCGCATTCAAAAATATCTGAACTACTGAATTTTATTCATATGTCTGGAAGGTGGAAATCTCAAAATAATGTCTCACTCTAATACACAAAAATGTTTGCCTTAATATCTCATTAATTCAAAGAGACAATAAGCACATTCGGTTGCCTTTCAGAGTTCAGAGTGTTCAGTATTTTTGCGCATTCAAAAATATCTGAACTACTGGATTTTATTCATATGTCTCCTTTTCTTTTCACAGTGGGCATTGCACTGGTCTGTGCCATTTCTAGCAGATTATAATATTTGGTGGAGTACACTTTATAGGTCTGTAGGCCTAGCTCCTGGGCTCCCCCTTTAAAAAGTGCAATCTGCGCTTTAAACCACTCCTAAACACGCTTTCTGGACGAGCTAAGACATACAGAACCATCATGGAAAGCGAACGAAGAATGTGGGCTGACACAGTAGAGTGATATTAGAGAATTTTACACAAGTGGAGTGAACTTGTGAGTGAAGTTACATAGTGCGGTTAGCAGCGTACCAAGCCCAGAGTAGCAACGATAGAGAGCTATTCTCTCTGTTACAGTGTTACTTTAGGGTAAAAATACTACATAGCTGTGCTTTTAACACTGTCAACATGTTTTGATAACTTGGCATTGTCTTACTTTAAATAAAACCTGAATTTGTGTAGACTTTTTCAGGTCTGTATGTTTACGAATGTCAGTGGTGTGAAGCTTTACCAAAGCAGCAGAAGAAAATCTTCCTCCACTATATGTTCTGCATGGCTAGAGCGAAATTCTGTAAACACCAGAAACTGACATTTCTACTCTTTCCCTAGTGCATTGTTTTTTTGTCTTTGGGTTTTTCTGTTGTTGTTTTTTTTTTACCCAAGAAATGAGCAGAAAGCCTGCCTCCTCCTAATGAGTGTGTATGTTCTCTGCAGGTTCCTCTGAGTGCTACCCGGTCTGCAGGGCGTCTCCATTCCTCTAACCCCAATCTATGTGCGGAGCTTGCTGATTTTCAGACCCCCGCTACACGTCTAACTGATGGCATTGAGTGTGCTAGTGATTACATCAAACTGCAGGAGGATTTCTGCGTCATCGCCCAGAAAGGTTAGCATTAAATGAAACTGCCAAGCACATCGACAGGCCTCATTGTGACAGCTGTTTTTCACTGTTGTGATGTATCATCAAAAGAACAAATGTCATTATTTTTAGAAAGCTAATAGCACTGAAAGATGTTTCTTTTGTGTTTGTAGTGCACTCACTGCTGAAGTCTGCCTTTAACACGGTGGCCATAGAGAAGGAGAAGATCAAGCAGGTGCTGTCAGAGCAGGAGCAGTCCAGCCAGTCGTCTCAGATTGTGACCCTGCGGCACTCCCTATCACAGGTCAGTCCTGACCTTTTCATACTGCTGCCACAGTTACTATCTCTACAACATCCTTACAAGGACCTTAGAGGGACTGATGACCCTGGAAGTGGAGCTTTACAGTGTGATTAGATGTGATAGAATTAAGGCCGGGACTTCTTCATAAATTAAATGACCAAGTGTAGACCTGCCATACACTTGCATTATAACTGTGATTTCCTGTGTAATTTCTGTGAAATTGCTTTGGTTTATTAATTATTTGTTATTATTATATTATTAAAGCCTTATTAATCTTTGTAAGCATAATTAAGAGAAAAAAGAATAAGTGTTAGATTAGCCAAAATGAAGGACAATAAGCTGCATCCGTAATTCAGCTAATCATAACAAACCAAAAAAATCGTACTGTTAATTTTTAAACACTATCATTATTTTTCTATTTGTATTAGTCGTATTAGTGTCCTTGATGGCTTTTAAAGGCACTTGAAATATGTGCAGTACAACATAGGGTGCACAAAAAACCCCACAAATATACACAAAATAAGAAATACAGAATATGTACACATTAACTTACAGGATACATACACTATTGCACTGTTTAAAATGTTCAGGTTTAATATCGAATCTGTAAAAGGTAAATGTACGGATGAGATGTGAAAACACCATATTGTGCTAGAACAGATGCAAGAAAACATATATGAAGTAAAATGTAATAAAAAAAATATAATTTTGAAGAAAATAGTTCTTGTAAGCTAGTTTGAAGAACAAAGCTTGGTTCCAAATTTCTTCTGGATGCTCCAGCCAGCGTGTGGATTTGTTTAATTCCATCACCTGCTCCCCTGATTTAACATCATTAAGCACTGATTTACCAAAACAGGCATGGGAGAATAACTATAAACAATACTCCCATGCAGAGAGCCATTGGAGGACATTTAATGAACCCAGTGATGTAAAACCATATCTTTTTGTTTTTATGTTATTGATATTCTGATATTGATATTGATATTGATATTCTCATTTTAGTTTTTAGTAAGTAGATAAACACTTACTGTCCACAGAAGGAGATTTTTCATTCAAATTTTCACAGGTGCCTAAAACTTTTGCACAGTACTGTATATAAACATAAATACACTATATGGACAAAATTATTGGGACGCCTGCTCATTTGTTGTTTCTTTTGAAAATGAGGGTCTTAAAAAATAGTTTATCCTGCTTTAGTTGCTTTAGTAACCATCTCTACTGTCCACTAAATGTTGGAGCATTGCTGTGAGGATTTGATAGCATTCAGTGACAAGAACGTTAGTGAGGTCAGGATGTTCATCAACCCACCACATCTGCAATACCTCAGTAAATTCCAAAAGCAACATCACTCCAGAGATCACAGTTCCACTGCTTTATACACCTCTATCCCACGTCTGGCATTAGGCATGGTGCCAATAGGTTAATGGATATGTGCTCAAAAAAGTCCTGTTTTATTGGCAGTGCTTGTGTACAGGGCCTAGACAAGCTGTGTGTGCACATTTGCACATCTGTGTCAGCAATAGATGCATCATAAAATAGCTGGATATATTTAGTAGAACGGCTGTCTACAAACATTTGGACATATAGTGTAATATCTGTTATGAGTGTAAAAAAGCGCTTACACATTGTGACGTTGCAATGCAATGCGACTAGGCATTAAATAATATTGCTATTGTAAATAATATTGCTATTGCTTTTTTAATTCTTATTTATATTGTGTATATAGTGTAAATTATTTATCTACATTTTTTGTAACTGAGTGTCTTGCTATCCCTTTCTGCTGTGACACTGAGAATTTCCCCACTGTGGGACTAATAAAGGACTATCTTATCTTTTCTTATATTGATTGGATACTAGCCATTTTATTGATTATGGTTTTAATGCAGTTGTATTGTTTAAACATCAAAGCTCACAAAGAACCCAATTAAAGCATGTCATGTGATGCATATTATTATACATTACATGTTACAGTGTGTTTGGATACATATTGCAGGGCTCTGTGTGTGCTTGCTACAGGCTGTAGCACTTTTTCCTGTAGTTCACTCATTTGCTGATGACGATGGAGACTTCAGTGGAAGGTCATGAATTATGCAGCATGTGTTTATATAGAAAGAGAGGAAAACCATCAGAACATGAGAATCACCTCTAAACAGCTTTCAAACTTTCAACTACTTGCTTTGGGTTTTGCTCTGCTCTTGGTTTAGGCCCTCTCCCAGAATGCAGAGTTGAAGACCCGCCTGAATCGTATCCATTCAGAGTCTGTGCTGTCAGACCAGGTGGTCAGCGTCAACATCATCAGTAGCCCTGATGAGGTACAACACCCCAACCCCCCACCCCTAAATCACAAACCCACCTCATTCAGATTAAGTGTTAACCCCGTAATCCTTCAGGGCGCTCTCAGAACTGGAAACCATGTTAGTTTCTGAGATGTTACTGAATAATGTATGGCGCTGATTAATATATCTAAATGACTGAATCATAGGCCAGCAGTTGAAGGATTAAACCACCGTTGATCCTCCTGCTTAGTATATGTGCTGTGTTTTAGAGGCTCTGATAAGAGTTGGGGGTGGTACCAGTTTAAGATCTTTTTCCCCTATCCACCCTTTATGTGTGTGCAGGTGTGTATGCATATATGTTTGTGTGTGTTTCACAGGCAAGTGAGCAGATCCATGTGGGGATCCCTCTCACGCAGCAGGCCTCCAATGAGAGCAGACTCTCCATGTCAGAATCCGTCTCCGAGTTCTTTGATGCTCAGGAAGTGCTGCTGTCGGCCAGCTCATCAGAGAATGAGGTGAGGGGCGTGATTAATGAAGCTGGCTGTGTACTTTAAAGGGTAAAAAAATATTTCTGGCCATGCAGTGTTTTGAGATTATTTGGTACGATGTGTGCCTGATCACCTCCTGTCAGTCTGCAACTGGGTCAGGATGTCTGCATCACTGCACAGTATGGGCCTCTAAGGGTGCAGAGGGGAAAGGACATATACTGAGTTTCTGGTGGTAGTTTCTTTTAGCTTTTTGCTGTATCAAGTGCACTGCATCCAGAGCTACAGTTCTAGTGTTTCGCTCTAATTTTATGAATATCAACCAACTGTCCAAATGGGTGTGTGCTGAACTAACTAATTCTCTCCATTATCCACTCCCTCAAAAACAAACAGACTCAGCTCAGCTGACTACTGAACTGAAGCTTAACACATGTTAATTTTTAAAGATGCCAGAGTTCAATAAATGTATTCATTGAATATTCAGGATGTTCTTTAATGTATAAATAGTAAGTATGTGACTTTGGTTGGGGTGAAACATGGTCAGATGTCGTTTGCAGCCCTGTTATTTTGCCTCAGAATGAAACATGCAGAGTGTTATAGTTTTTAACACAATAACAGGAACACTATAATTATTCCTGAGTCTTACAGGATAGTGTTGCAGTCCTTTTGTTGTGTTCTTTAAGTGAGATGTGCAGTTAGCAAGCTGAAGAGATTGTATTTGACTGGAGTGTGTGAATTCTGGGGGTGTGAATATAACTAAACATATTAAGCATGTTACAAAACAGTTTTGGGGTTTTGGAACTGGCCCTTTTCCCAGCCAGATGCTGGATTATCTTTTGAAGGAGGATACAACTGTGTTTGAGGTGACGTTTGATGTAATGAACTCTCCCTGTTTAACCATAGTGAGGAAAATACAGTTTGACATTCTCGGACCGCTTTCGTTTTAGGCAATGATTTTTGGTGGCTTAATATAGTCTGTAAAAAGAATGCTCTGCGTGTGTGTATATGTATTGCATGTATGTGTCTGAGTGTGTGTCTGTAAGTTAAAAGAGTAATGTATACTTGCTGTGTGTGCTGTAGTGGTAATGTAATGCTCTGTAAATGCTCTGTCTGTATTGATTTGGTCACTGTATCAGGAGCTTAAAAATGCTGCAGTGGGTTATTCAGTACTGCAGAGCATCACTACAACAGTCAGTACACGCACAGACACACACACACACACACACACACACACACACACACACACTCCAAATTAGTCAGCACTGCAGAGAGCGAGAAAGAGACAGTGTGTGAGTGATTGTGCAGTAGTCTTAGTAGCTTAAACAAGCCTGCCTCTCTCTCTCTCTCTCTCTCTCTCTCTCTCTCTCTGTCACTCTCTCACGGCCTGCCCCCCCCCCCTCCCCAGGCCTCTGATGATGAGTCTTACGTCAGTGACGTGAGTGATAACATTTCAGAGGACAACGCCAGCGTCACTGATATCGTTTCCCGACAAAGTAAGCTCCACCTCTCTCCTGTCCACCTGCTTTTTCTCTCTGTATCTCTCTTTCGTCCTTGACCTAGAGTGCTTGTGTCATTCGCGCCATTAGAGGAGATAATTAATGTGATGAAGCTGCATTTTCTCACTCGCATTCTGAACGTTTGTCAGACTGTCTCTTTAAGGTAAACCACAAGGTTTAGAGTTTAAGGAGACTTCAGCTCTAGCTTCAGCTCCTACTGAGTGAATGCTATGCTGTTTAAAGGCTTGCGTAGCACCTAATGCTAATCCAATCTAGAAACTCCGCCTCACAGATGAATCATTCATCAGCCCATTACTGTAATCACTCTCTCTGGTTATTGAGAATATGAAAGTCATTTGCAGAGAATTGTGTACCTGTTATTGTGTACCTGTTATTGGGCAAGCTCTGAAACCACCTAGTTATATATTCTTTATAAATAAGTTTGATGGCTTTTACTATTATGAATTTTTATTATTAATATTTCTTTTTACACACTGAACAGTGGTACTGTACTCAGTTAACCCTCTGAGGTCACCTATGGAGTGTATCTGTGCTGCCACACACAAAAAAACTGACATCACAAAGCAGGTTTTTTTCTAAATCCAGTAATAAGACAAAAGATTAACAAAACATAAAACATAAACATAGAGCAAAACAGTAGCATGGAAAAACTTGGAGGAAGAAACCTTGGAAGGAACCAAGACAAGGGGGACCAATCCTCCTCTGGTCAAAACTGCTTATAAATACTAGCAAATAGTTAGAGCCCATGTAAACTTCAGTGTTGTCGGTAATGGAAAGTG
Organism: Salminus brasiliensis; assembly: GCF_030463535.1. Classification (NCBI taxonomy): domain Eukaryota; kingdom Metazoa; phylum Chordata; class Actinopteri; order Characiformes; family Bryconidae; genus Salminus; species Salminus brasiliensis. The sequence continues at coordinate 15,859,148 of NC_132885.1, read as the reverse complement.
GACAACTAGCAGACAAGCAGATGGCAGTAGCTGGAGGGTGGACAGCTGGGCTGACGAGGGTTGCAGGATAGCCTGACAGTTTACAATCAGTGTCAGGCCAGAAAGGTACGCAGTCATTAACTCAGAAAAAGGAGATGCAAATTAGTGCAGAGAATGTTTCCTAATGTTGTGTCAACATTATGTGATGAATGGACCAATAGAAATGCTCCAAAATGACTTATAAAATCTTTTCACATTGACTTTCTTTGAACCTTGTACTGTAAATTTGGAAATACAAGGCTTTTGCGTGACAATTACTATATTGACTGGAAACGCCTATGTTCATAAATATAATACATTCCAATTTAATTGTAATGGAAAGGTTTTGTTCTAACTGTCAATATAGAATGTGCATCAAATGTATTCTGCAATAACATATAAATAATTATGCTTGTTAAATCAGAAATATAACAAACAGCTTCGCCACAAGGGGTTAAAAAGGAAAGGAAAGCTATCATTATAATATGTATCTAGTGCTTTGGCTTAGAGGCATGGCAATGTAATCTCTGCCTCTGTTAGATGAAATGGTTCATATTCACATTTTGCTGCTCCTGAGGCACCCTGATTTTCTTCTCAGCCCAACATGCCATGCAAACACAGCAGAAAAATCCGGTTAGCCAAGAGAGCTCAGAGCGAGAGAGACAGCCGCTTTAAAACAGGGCTTTAAGATATAACCCCCATGTCTTCTCTCTCTAGTCAGGACTATGGTTAAGTCATACTGATACTGATTCTCTAGGCCGTTCCTTTACATTTCTTCCTACAAAGATGTTATTTTGTACAGATATGCTTAGGATCATAGAGCCAGCACTAACACACCCCGTATGTCGTCCCCACAGTGCCGAATGGAGATCTGGCAGGGGGAGCGTTCCGCAACGGCCGGCGGACATGCTTGCCTGCCCCTTCCCCTGACACCTCCAACATTAACCTGTGGAACATCCTAAGGAACAACATTGGTAAAGACCTCTCTAAGGTCTCGATGCCTGTGGAGCTGAATGAGCCTCTGAACACCCTGCAGCACATGTGTGAGGAGCTGGAGTACACAGAGCTGCTGGACAAAGCTGCTGAGACTGATGACCCTTATGAACGCATGGTACAGCTGATATTTTGAAGCTATTTTGAACAGTTTTTAAAAACTGACATGCAATCCTAAATGTGCAGTTTATGGAAAATGCATTTCAAGGAGATCTGCTAAAAGCATGGGTGGATTGCGCAAAATTGGGCAGCGACATCAGAAATTCAAACATTCTCCCAAAAGGCTCCCATTTTGCAAACAGGCAAGTGCTGTGCATACCACAAGTGATGTTGACAGCAGCTTGCGCGGACGTCAGTGTGAAAGAAGGTTTAGCCTTTGCTCCCAGTTTATACAGTACCTATATAGAAACTAAGCTACAAAAACAGTCCATTATGTACAATTCTGTCTTCGTCTCCAGCAGCGTTTCTGAAAGTCTGTCTGTCCACACAAGAACGCAAAATAATGCTCACATGAGAATACCAGCCCAGCAGGGGCACCTTACAAAGTCAAATTCCTTAAGAAGCCCAAAATAGACCTAAATTCTAATATTGACAACTTTTTTCACTGTTCTTAAAATAGCAGGCATCTATAATCCATAACCAGGTTTTGAGTCTTACACAAACTTAAAATCCAACTTCTACCATAGGGTTTCCATTGTGTATACACTGCTGTCTTTTTTCCAAATTTGAGTGTAGTATGTTCTTTTACAGTGTAATGAAACAGGGAAAACATTTGTGACTTGGCAAAAACCATGTACAGGTTAAGTTTGTGAAGCTTTTTGTAGTTCTTAAAATGTAGTTCTCATAAATCTCCACTCTGGAGAGTGTTTTCAGTCATCTACTAATGCTGTTTGTATGGATGGGAGACCAAAACACAGAAACATGCTACATTTTTAAAGGGATTTCTATGAGATAAAGAAAGGTTGGAAAACGGTCTTCACACATAAAAGTATGGGCCCTTTAAGACTGATAGTAAGACTGATGGCTTAACTGTGTTACAGCACCCTGTCTGATGGTGCGTAATAAAAAGCAAACTTCATTTCAGAAACATTGGGAATGCATATTGTGGTCACATCAAAGCACGGTTTGCACTCCATGTACATTCATACACACATCTTGCCACATCTTGTAGCTTAGCTTTAGTTTACTGCAATTTCATGTAATATTTGCTAGCAACACAAAGTACATCCATTGTTTGACATAGAAATGTACAAAATACTATTTATTAATTTACTACTACATGTATTTTACATAGAAAAACTACTACAAAAATGCACAAAATATAGAATAATGTGACCTAACATAAAACAAGACCCAGGAAGGACAGTGTTATGCATTAGGGACCTGCTGCAGTAAAAACCACTGAAGTGATGTCACCTATAGAAGGGCGATTAGCGCCTACAGCAGATAGCTGCATCCCCTGTGTATTTAAGGTGTAGCGTATCCGCATTTGTTCAGGGAACGAAGGCCCTCTGAGGTAAAAACTCCCCATGCTGCCTCTGGCCTCATTAAGTCTATTTAACTTCATCGTAGCGTAGCCCCATTTTAGCAGTGGTGGCCCTCACACATTGCATTTAAATCAGGGCTGTGTCCTTCACTAAAGGCTCAGCTTTCTACATACTTTCTACACCCGTTTTAAGCTTTCTTTTATCTCCTCATAAGCCGTAGCTCGTTTGATTTTCTTTCATTGTCCAGCTGTAGCCTCTGTGTGTATTGTGAACACTGCTTTCCTTTATTGATTGATTTGGCTGTAGCTGGTGTGTATGTCCTGCTGCTGTGTCTCTATAGGCGCTGGTAGCTGCGTTTGCTGTCTCAGCGTACTCCTCCACATACTACCGTGCCGGCAGCAAGCCCTTTAACCCCATACTGGGAGAGACATATGAATGTATCAGGGAAGACAAAGGCTTCTGCTTCTTCTCTGAACAGGTGAGCAGCTCTTCCAGGCCTGTGCTTCATGCGGCAGCTGGTGGGTTATTGGTTCCAGTGTTGCCACTCCTGGGTTATTTTTGGATGTATTGTGGTAATATCTTCTCTGAGCGGATTCTACTTTAGTAGCGCTGCACCACTCTTATTATGCAATGCCGATGAGTGTGTGAGATGAATACTGTGTGTGCGTTTGTGTGTGTGTCCGTGTAGAGCCATAAAAAACACCTGTCCTCTGGCAGAGAATCTCCTCTGTGTGATTGTAAAAGGGTCTTTGTCAGGAGTGGTCCATCCCCCTCCCCCCAGTGCAATGTGTGTGTGTGTGTGTGTGTGTGTGTGTGTGTACATATACATATATACATTTTACATGTTTGTGAGTGAATATATAAAACACTATGTCTGTTAAACAGGTACTGAACAGGTAAGCTTGCATAACTTCACTGTTTTATGGGCTTGCAAGGTCGAATCCCATGTCATGCTGCTTCGCCATCAGAGCCCAGGAGAGCACAATCGGCCATGCTCTCTGTGGGTGGGTAGATCACCTCATTACTTCCGTTGTGATGCTGGCCTGATGTATCAGAGCTGCGGATCTGCTGCTTTCCTCTGAGCGTGTTGGCTGCCTAGTGATGCGGCAGTTTGAAAACAGTGATGTGTTCTAGTGGCTCTGCTAAGTTGGGGAGAGGAGGTTTTTTGTGTAACCTTGCTAAATGTATTTACATACAGTTTACATACAGAGTAATGTATTTTAAATGTTCCTGTAGAAGTGTTTTACAGAATACCAGAGAGTCACCCCCCCTCCCCCAGTCATTGTCTCTCTCTCTGTCCACTTCCTTTCAGGTGAGCCACCACCCCCCAGTCTCTGCCTGCCACTGTGAGTCCAAAAACTTCACTTTCTGGCAAGGTAAGAATGGACTTGTCATTCATTTCCTCTTCATTGACAGGGTTTTAATTCAAATTTTGGTGTAGTTTTCCTTTACTCTCTATACATTTACAATTGCAGTAATATTACAGTAGTGTGATGTGCTTTAAAACTGGTCTTGAATTTTATTCATTTCTTACCTACAATTAGCCATCCATTTTGATGTTGTTTTGTGTGTGATTGATTGTTTTAATATTGTCTGTCAGATGTCAGATGGAAGAATAAGTTCTGGGGGAAGTCTATGGAGATCCTTCCCATCGGCACAGTTAATGTGATGTTTCCCAGGTACAGAAACGCCACTAATGTACTAAATGTGTTCACACTGGATCTTTCCTTAAGCTGACCTAAGTCTTCCATGTATGCTGTTTGTCTGTAGCTATGGTGACCACTATGAGTGGAATAAGGTGACCACCTGTGTGCACAACATTCTGAGTGGAAGGAGGTGGATTGAGCACTATGGAGAAGTCACTATTAGGAACACCAAGAGCAGTTCCTGCATTTGTAAACTGACCTTCATCAAGGTATTTAACAAGACACCCATATCACCACCTATCATTTCTCTTCCTTCTCTCTCTCACTCTTTTCCTGTTTCCTATTCTTTTCTCTGTTGTGTGTGTGTGTGTGTGTGTGGGTGTGTATGTGCACAGGGCAACTACTGGAGCTCTAACGTGAATGAGGTGCAGGGCTTTGTAATGGATCAAGAGGGGAAGGTGGTTCACAGGCTGTTTGGGAAATGGCATGAAGGTCTTTACTGCGGAGTCCCACCCTCTGCTAAATGCATCTGGAGACCAGGTACATCTATCTCTACGCTATATGTCCAGAATTATCACTAGGGGCCTGTTTACACCTGGCTTTAACATACATTTTCTACCCGGTCTGGATTTACTTTCCTGTGTAAAACGCTCACCAGCAGTTACATCATTTTCGTTTTACTTCCTGTAGACAGCGGTTTCTCATTAAAATTGATCCGCTCCGGGAATCAGTTTAGAGGAACGGTGGGGGTTCTACAACAACGTGGAGCAATAGATGATTCTCGCATTCCTGTAACATCTATTTTAACCACAAGGAAACTTGCACTAATAAGCATGGACACGCACACACAGGGACAGAGGGTGGAGATGGAGCATGAGGATGCACAGTATTTATTACTCATGTTCACATTTTTTTCCGACAGGCGTATTTCCCCTTGCCTAACGGACTCCAGTCTCAGAAAATGCATTCCATTTACCCTTGTATTAAATGTGGGCGACATCCGTCTCTGACCACCTCTGAATGTGGTTTGAGTGGTATGAGTGATCCGATCGTTTACGCATGCCTATTCATGCGGACGTGTGAAATCTGAAGTTAATCTGATCACCAAAAACGCATCATAATGCCAGGTGTAGACAGACTCCAGATGTTGGAAATTTTGCAAAGGTGTTTGGTTGTTTCATCACTGCAGTGGATGCAGTTTTGTGGCTTAACAGTCCAGATCTGAGAAGCTTTACACCTCTTCAGTTCATATTTAGCTTTGTGCATGGTGGTTTGTGGGCGGCCTCCCCAAAGCCTTTCACTTATAGAGATTTTCTGTCAACATTTTATTGGTACAACTGATTTTTCTGAGCATTTTGTGGGTATTGTCCATATTTTAATATACAATTGGTTTTTATCTCGGTTTATAAAACCTTGTTTGTCAGAACATTGTGATACATATTGTGTATTGTGCAAATGTCTCTTAGTATGGTGAAATAACATTTTTGCCATAATGTCTGTGCTGATCATATGCAAATCAGCATTCTTTAATTCTCTTTCACATGCCTTATTATTCTTCATTGCTTTGCTTTTCGTGTGCATTCTTTGAAATCTGGTTATTACAAAACAATATGCAATAATAATATTGCAAATATATAATTAGTATTACAAATAATGAGGATTTTCAATTTGGAAAAAAATGTTGGGGTACAAACAAACAAAAAATGAATAAATAAACAAATACGTAAAACCTGCTCTCTAGTAGACAGTAAAAACATGTAACTCTGTTAACATCTAGTGGTTCTTTGCATTGATTTAGTTATTAACCACCTACTTACAACCTACTGCATTATAAATGAATAATTACCATTAGAAGTGATCCTAGATGGTTATTAAATGGTAATTATATTACCATCAGAGCAGAGAAAATCCAAGCTATATGATAAGGCTCCGTAATGATCATGGGTGATACTCAATTTGGGTAACCACTTGTGTAAATTTACATCCAAATCTAATTAGCAGTGTGTATGACTCAATCCACTAATTAGCATGTTTTTAGACATTGTGAAATTCTAAAGCCCCTCTCTTTTTTTTGTAATACTCAAACTTTAAATGCATTGTACACCACAACATGCACTGCTGTGCTTTCTAGAAAACACCCCACTGCTGCATTATTTAACTTGACCCGTGTTTTGGATGTATCTTTGCAGGATCCATGCCTACAGACTATGAGCTCTACTATGGGTTCACCAGGTTTGCTATTGAGCTAAATGAACTTTGTCCAGAGATGAGGGGCTTGCTACCTCCTACAGATGCTCGCTTCAGACCAGACCAGAGGTATACACACATGCTTTCACATGCACTCAGAGATGCATAATTCAGTGCAGCACAGATCCCTAGGGGTGAACGATACATAACTACCAGTTTTGCGCACATAGCGAGGCCCACTTTCTCATGACTCATTATTCTGCTGTCAGAGTGCTACTGCCATCATGTGGAGCGGACATGTCAACTTCCTAGAAATACTTCTAAATATCTACCTTTTGAAAGAGAGTTTTGTTGAAAGAATTCAAGGTCCACCTCCATCTGTCCCATCAGGGTTAGGGTAAGAGTTAGGGTTAGGGTTAGGGTTGGGTTAGGGATAGGGTTCTCCATCGCTTCATCTACTCCTCTTCCACAGGTTTCTGGAAGAAGGGAAAGTGGAGTTTGCTGCAGCTGAGAAACAGAGGATTGAGGATCTACAGCGGAGCAGGAGGAAGTGGCATGAAGAGAACAACACCAAACACCAGCCACGCTTTTTTAAGTGAGTCTCTTATCTTTGGTTCCGCTTCGTTTTTTAGTCTGTTGGGTGCAAATTAAGCCTAGTCTTTCTGTGAAGAATAGCTATTGACTGTGTAATTAGACCTAATCATTGGCCTGAAAAAAAACCCAGCTCTGAATGTGAGGTGTTTTGATGTGAAGATAGACATGTATAGCAAAGGTTTAGGCACCCATAGCCAAATTACATATATATTTCATTAGTGAAAGAAAGTAAACACAACCTTTGAAGCAAACTGTCTGCAAATATTATAGCAGTTCTGTTTCATATTTGCTAAACTTAAAGACAGAAAAAATGTAATATTAATTTTGTAATGAAACAGAGACAAAACAAACATGAAAAGAACCACTAGCCCACTGTTTAGTGGGAGTGGATCTATATGCTTTGGGGTTGTGTGGCAGCTAGAGGCACAGGAAACATTGGACTGGTAGATGTCTAATTGGATGGTAGTTTGACTAAATATCAGCAAATTCTGGGAGCAGTTGTAACACAGTGAGTCAAGAAGAGGTTTTTATAACATAAAATCATTTCTATTCAAAATGTATCTCGAAAACCACCATGGACTACTTCAAGAAACACCAACTGAAGCTTTTGGAATGGCCCTCACAGTCCTCTGACTTAAAGCAACACTATGTAGCATGTTTATCTTAAATGAACAGCTTTAAAATCATTAATCATCATTAATGATAATTGCTGCACTGACTTATAATAGGGGGAATGGCACCTCTGTTGTTGCTACCCAGGCCTCGAACTGCTGATAACTGCAGTATGTAACTTTGGTAAAGCAGGCAGGTCAACACAGATTTTTTCATAATGCTGCTTTAAACAGTGCCCCAGTGCTGTACCATCTGCTGTTCTCTTGTAAATGAAAAGTAATACATGTACATATGTATATACACAGGTTAATTAATAGGTCACTCTTACACACTTCTCTAATGGTATATCTGCCTTTTCTTATTAAGGCAGTATGTTCACACTCCCTTTTTCTTTTGCCACATACATGTCTGTTTATGTACATTTATATGTATCGCTGCTGTACAGCTCCCCAGCGCTAAACTTTACTTCACCATGACGCTCATACTCATTTTGTCAGAATCACTTTGTTGTCCATGTGTATGTAGTAGAACCATGCCTTGGGGAACACAATACAATGAAGGGCCAATACACAATACGAATTGCTTTAGTATGCAGTGGATAATAGATTTATTTGTGTGTTTTCATTCTAGGAAAGTTGTGGACTCAAACCAGAGAGAGAGGTGGGTGTCCAATAATACATACTGGGAGCTGCGCAAGGAGCCAGGCTTCCAAAAGCTGGAAAACCTTGTACTGTGGTAGCACCTGAATACCTGTACAAAACATATCACCATCGCTACAGACTATAGAAGCTTTACCTATGCACAATACTGCTTACCGTGAAGCGCAGTGGGACGGAACTTACCGACAGCTTTGGCGCAGCTCCAGACACACTTTTGAAGGAAAGCAAATGATGAATGAAGACAGACTCTGCACACCATTGCACCACCTCTCCCCACCCAGAATCTCCCTCACCATAGTAACATGCAGAGACAGGGTCGTCGTCACGGCAACCGCCCGCGAGTTGTAGAGCTATCCTAACGAAGCCTGTTGGGCTTTCCGTTACGTCCTTGCCTTAAGAAGCCGCTTCTTAACAACCCAGTTTGATGCTTTTAGTGGAAACCCGTTTGATTTCAAGAAGTGCTCTGATTTAAAACTGATCTCTTGGTTGTGTAAAACCAGTATCTACAGAATATCCTGCATGTTTAGGTGGCAGCTTTCATTGGCATATGCTATAATGACTTGTCAACACATCATTTGTAGTTTTAAAATGTAATGGTATTTTTATATTTCAAAAAAACACACAAAAAAGACAAAAGACAGAGCTGAGAAACTGTTTGCCAGTGCAGGGTCAATGAATAGACCCATATGGCACAGCAGAAATAGACCAGCCAGTCCTATTCATGATTTCTGAAAAGGCAACTTCCCTTTTCATCCAGCTCCATCTGCTCTCTTTCAGCATTCTCTAGGGAATAAGAACTGGACTTGCCTCAGTGAGGTTAGTAACTTAGTTCAGTGACTAGTAACCATATCTTGTCAAGTTTTATCCAGTGTTTTCAAAAATAATGTGTATATCTATAACACTCCCAAAGATTCTGACCCATTGGCAGAGGCTGACACTGATAGCAGACTGGCTCTGCAGCTCCAGGGCATTTGAGCAGCCCATGGGCTACTGTCATCTGTTCCGTCCCGGCTTTGAACAGCAGTTCTAACAAAAGCCTGCAGTTTTCTGTCCTTTGTGGATTTGAAAGCGATCAGGGCGTGTTTTACATCTACGTTTTTATTTAGTGATCAGACCACCATACAATTACTCTAAATTGGCCGTAGGAGCCGTTTAGTGCATTTAGTGTATTTTATAGTTATCTCTTATTCTTATATAGATACAGCCTGAAAAAACAGCAGTTTCTCAGTGGCACACTCATGGCCCAGGCAAGTTTTTTTTTTTAGAAATTCCACTTAACCGAAGCTTCAACCTCCTATAAATGTTCTCACAACACCTTGTGTTTCAATATGTACTGTGTGTGTGTGTATGTGTGTGTATTTTTATTTGTTTGTTTGTTTTTTAACCCAAATTGTTTAGGGGATTCAACTGTTAGGTGTTGAACAGCGTTATGGAATGTAAGAGTATTAGGATGGAGGTCAAGCTTGTGCAGTTTTTACAGTTGGTGTGTGCACCAGGTTCAGGACTGCCTCAGCCCCTCTTCTTGCTGCATGACTCAAGTGCTGCTCAGAACGAACACAGCTGCTGTTTTAATACTGCACCAGAGACGCCTACTGGCCACCTCTAGTACTACCGCTCATGCAGTACAGAACCTTTCACAATAAGAGTCTCTAAGCTATCTAAGATATAATAAGATAAGATGTTTTTGGATCAGGTATAAAACAATGCAAACATGGGCCTAGGTGTCAGAAACCTCATGACAGACTGTTATTGAAACCGGGCAGTTATTTGAAGAATCTCCTTGAGCGAAGTTAATTGTTGAAGATGTTTTGGGCAGTGTTTTAAATTCTTTTACTGATTCTAACCAAAGAGGGTTCTTTTTAACATAAAATGCCCAGAGTTTATTTTGCTGTATGAATGTTTCCATGGTTCTCCTTTACCCAGAAGATCTTTGCTCACAACCTCGAACCTCGAAAAAAAAAAAAAAAACAGGTTGTCTCCTGATTATGATTCTAGTGCTAGAAACTTCTGTCACAAAGGCTACTTCTCTTGAGTGCACACAGGACTGGGTGCATCAGTCATGGAGTGATTCTCACTGGAGGCTGGATACTTTCCACTGTACTGGTGACTGTGCTGAAGATAGTCGCTGTGGGTTTTTTTTTCCCCCCTCCCAAACAAGTCACAAGAGATGGAGTCAGGTGTTTATTTTAGATTGTTTATGTAGATTATATGGCACAAAAAATGCTCTTTTAGAATGTCATGTCAGTAGATTACTGAAATACTTACAGATGGTAGAAAAAAAAACAGCTAAAAAGCTGTGTGTGTGGTTAATGTAGTCAGTTACATATCTCTAAACAGAACTTCTCTGTAACACTGTAACAGAATCATATCTCGTTGTATCAGTCCCACTTGCTGTGCCTTAACACATCTGTAATCACATTAACTCACACTACCGCACAAAGATCATAATGTCTCTTTAAAACTGAACACATCCTATTTACTGCACATGGATGCACTCCCTCCCCCCTCTCCCCCCCTACAGTAGCTCTGCTGTGCATAACAGCAGCCCAGCGCTTTCTGACATTGGACACAGCCTTTGTCCACAACCCCGTAACTCTAAACCTGAGAAAAGCAAGCATGTATGTAGAGCCTTTTAACAATTAAATCAATGCAGTCACCTTATAAACTGAGGAGTCCTGGTGCAACTATTTGTAGTAGACATTTTAGCATCATATATACATGTACATGTTTAACTTGAACAGAGCAAAGAGCAGCAACGCATAAGAAAGTTCCCATTGCTTTTCAGCTCAGATGGAGAGACCACGTAACTCTTGACTAGCTCATCTGTTGTCATGTTTTTTCGAACTGCATGTGTACATGACATAGCCTGCCAATGAACGTTGCTGATGCCTTATAAAGATGTTTCCTTTCATTTCTGGTTGGTTTGTTTGATTATTTATTGATTTTGTTTCCCCTTTCTCCAGACCAGCACTCTGTGTGGTAGCGTCTGGTCAAAATGAATCCATTCTGCAGTGGGTTTCTTCTGAACAAGTGCAATTGTATAAATACATATCTCTCTATCTCTCTCTCTCTTCCTCTTTCTCTCCATGATCACTGTACACAGCTGCTACCTAGTGCTTGTTCTAATATACCAAACTACTGGAAATGACTGTGGCCCTGTATTCTTCTTTGTGGGACAGATCACACGACAGTGCTGGACATTTACAAGAAATGAGTCATACGTCACCATGTATGAATTTCCACCTGCTGCCACACTATATTTCCCAACTTCCAATCATACAGCACTGCACTGTGCCCTTATGCAAACGACCATGCAGGTGCTCGCAGTCCTTACGCTATGGTGGCTGAACCAGGTGTAGCAAAGGGTTCTTTGAGCAATGTCTTAGAATGTCCCACTTTTGGTTCCATAAAGAACCATTTTTGTAAAAGAGAAGCGAGTGTGAGGAACCTTTTTAAGGCCAAAGAAGATTCTGCAAGCTCACATATCTTTCACAAAAAGTTCTATGGCATGGCCTGTTGTGAGAGGCCGTTACAAAGACCACTTTAATCATTTAAAGGTTCTTCACTCTGTACCACCTTTATTTTGCACAGTGCTTTGCCAGCAATGGCTTATTACTTAATGTTCTTCATCTCAGTACCATTATTATCTTTCTCCAATGTTTTAAATCCAGATTTCAGTATTAAACACACTGAAGCAGGATTCACACAATACGATCAAATCCAATAGCTCATCGTCAGAAGGTTGCCTTCTGTGTTTTACTATTAAAAGTTAGCACAATATTAATACTGATATAGCTGATATCTGATATTTTACTTGCAATAGATTATTCTGCGATATTAAAACACCCCGTATACACCTGCATTCAACAACCAAAACCCCAGTAACAATTTCTGTGCAATGAGCAAATCTGCATATTCTGTCCCATACAGATTTCAGTCTGACTAACCAGAGTCACATTTTACTACACAGTGTAAAATAATATGGCTAAAATCTTTTTAGGAAACAACCCAGGTACTTGTCACAGGAAGTATCCAGTGGTAAACAGATATACCACATTTCACAAATCCAAGGTCTGATCTAACTCTAGCTTGGTCAGAAAAGACATGGAAAATAAGCATGGGTGTTTACTGCAGTTGGGTCAGGTACATTACCCACAACCTTTATCTTGTTACAGTTGTTGCAGAATTGCCAAAGGTTTTAGTGTCAGCCAACACAAGGCACAGTATAAGGTCATTGTGTTTAGTAGGCTAGATTTCAATCTACAAGTCTAGGTTTCTAGACATCACAAGAAACTAAAGCTACCATATGGATGTCTTGGTCTGAGCAGTGCACAATTAAAAGTCCCTTTAAATCCATCTGAAATGTGTGTGATGGTGTCAGCACAGAAGCAGTGTGTTCATTCTCATTAGACACTGGGCCTGTAACAGATACTTGAGAGAGCCGAAGCAAATCTAACATGAAGAACGGGGTAGACATCATACGCCGTGTGCATTAAGCAAACAAAGCAGTGACTGTGGCAAGTGTTTCTGTAATGTGAGGGGGCTAAATATTGAAAATACATCAGCATATAAAATATGAGAAACCTCAATTTCACTGCTAGCTAGAACATAATATTCTAAGGTTTTGCAAGCAATTTTCTTTCAGGTCAATTTAAGATCTGACACAGATTAAGCCTAAGGAAGGCTAGTCTATATCCAAAATGAAAACCACTGTAGATAAACAGCCTTCATGCAGAGAAAAGCTATGGCTACTAAGTAAGCTAAACAAACTGGTGTCATTTGTGAAGGGTGTTTATATGTTAATCATATATCATATACAACCAACAAAACCAAACCTGATGAGATTTCTCTTTAATCATGTTTAATCACATTTTGAATAAATACCATAAACACTCAAATCCTTCATTACATTTAACCCACAAAATGTCACAGCATCGGACCTGCGTCCAGATGCATTCAAAATAAATAAAAATAAATGTTTTAAAAAATATATTGTCAAGCCTTCCTACATCCTTCCTTATGAAATGTGTTTCCCTTTTCCAAATCTTTGTGCTTCACAGCTTTTCCAGAAATCATATTCGCAGCACTTGCCTTCACCCTTGACAGAACCCTTTAAGATACAATTCTACATGGATCACATGTACACATACCGGTTCAAATACCTAAAAGTCACACAAATACTTAAACGCCTATGGAGAAATATCTGAGGGAATGAAATAAATGTGTCATCACTGTTTTACAAGCCAACTTTTGGTGTGCTTTACAATAAAAGCACCAGTTGAAAGCCTTACATTTTCTACAATGTGTTGACAGCATTCAAGTTTATAGAATAGTCATCAATCACTGATCATACAGTCATGTAAAAAAAAAAAAAAAAAGGACATGCACAAAAACCTTTGTCTTTAACTTATTTAAGCATACGGACAAAGAAAACTGAAGAAATGCCTTTTAAAAATAATTTGTAAAATGTAATTAATAGAAATGCAATTTCTATAATTCCTCTGGTGAGGAAAAAGTTAGGATGCCTCAAATTTATTAATATTTAAAATAAAATTTTAAATCAGAATCAGGAGCAGCACATCGTAAGAAGGCAGGTTTCACTTAGGAATGAAGTGATGGACAGCCTTGCTTGGAGGAGACCATCAGAAGGATCTGCATCATGCAGGTCTACTAAATGAGTAGGCGAGTCTGGCTCCTCCACTAGTCACTGGGTTTGCACTGTAGTTACAAATTTGACAACATGGCAGTACAATTTTGGCTTAATTTCTACAGAACGTCATCCATATTTTCTACAGGCATTGGTATGGTTTGTTCTTGATGGTTGAAGTGAGTGGTATCACAATGGCAAGATCCAGCACTCTGATGCTATCAGCTAGAAGGCTGTAGAAGCATATACAGTATGGGAAGCGATTTAATAAAAATCTCAGAAGAATTAAAACATATCCACTGTCTGGAAATTATTTTACAATTAAAATAATAGCTAACTTGGCCTGGTCAGGCTGTCCTAGCAAGCTCACTTTCTGATGGTAGATGCATGTACTACCTGTAGGTCCTGTTATGATATTTTAGTATCATTGGAAACTTCTTTATGCATCTCGTGGTCAGCTCTTGGGCTAAGCTTGCCATCCTTTTCACATGACTGTATGTCTACAGTTGCTTAACTGAAAGAAACATTTACCATAGCAACGGACTTAGGAACTCTGTCTCAGGGTTTGTTGAGGTGATAGCTCTTAGTTGTTCATGATGTTCAATAAATCTGCTGGGAAAGCTGATTAGATAATGTAGTTGCAGGCTGGAGAAGGTATATTTGGTGTTCACTTGCTGGTAGCCATAATTTTGATGTACTGCAGAGCGCTGTGAGCTGCATCATTGTGAGCATTACTGCAGGAGATTCCTGTGCCATGACACACTGTAATAGGTGTGGTGGACAGCTCTGCCAAACACTGGTACTGCCCATTAACAGTAAGTTCATCTGGAAGAAAAGACAAATGAATACCTCTTTGAATGTCTGATACCTTCAATCTCTTCTAATGCTGTATCATTTGACATGAAAACTACTCATAATCAAAACTCGGCATCTGTGTACATAAGGTGTGTAAGCGGCAGTGGGTAATTTATGCATGAACACACCCTTAAAAATGTACAGAAGCAAGATAGTTAATGCAGAAAAAAAGCAAGCTCACCTATGTCAAAATAAGTAACCTCAAAGCCCTGCTCCTGAGACAACTCCAGCATCATCTGTACATAATCAGTGTTTGGGATACTGAGAGGATTCCTCCTCAGTAAAGCAAGCTTCTCCAGCTTTGAAGTCCGCAAACTCTCCAAATATACTTGTGGCTTTGGACTCTGGGGAGAGTTACGAGACAATTGCTGGTCAGATCTTCAGGTTTCAGCAATGTAATTAGTTAAAACAGAAGGCTTTGATTATCAGTGGCTGTGAGCAGATGCTAATCTTACCCATGTAATCTCAGGAGAGCCTGAAAGACTTTGTAGTTTTTCCAACATCTTTTCTGCCGATACCCTCTTGGCATTCTTTTTAGAGCTTCCTGTACCTAATAATACAATTCGGTGCAGATCATAAAGGCATACATTAGATATGATAGCTGCGATGATGCTGTCAAGTTCAGCCTAACACAATCTAATGCAGAATATGCATACCTGTCTCAGAAAGCGTCTCCAATCTGCAGGTAACTGTAAACTCTTTCTTATGAGCTGGCCCTGCTTCCAAACACACTACATATTCTGGCAGACGCCAAGCCCTCTGCATCGCTAGCTCCTAGGAAATGGACACAGTTCAGGAAAGAGCATGAGGATTTGACTATCTGGCTTTCCACAGTACATTAAATTGTACACTGCATGTTACAGGACAGCATAGCTAGTTGATTCTAAACCATCTATTGCAAAATATTCACTCAAATATAATATAGTATAGTTTAACAGTAATTTTTTCCAATAATGCAATGTAAGCATTATAATGTGTTTAGGAAAGCACAGTGGGTGACATACCTGCAATACTCCTACTGGATTGGGCTGGTCATTTGTTTCACCACCATAGCCATTATTCTCAGGTTTTGGGGTATTAGGGCTTTGAAGGGCATGAGAAAATGTTAGATGAAGCCATTTATTTATATATATATATATATATATATATATATTTACAATATTAAGATACACTATGTCCAAAAGTTTATAGACAATTGCATTTTCATTTTTTCCTCTGAAATCAAGGGTGTATATTGGCCCGTTTTCCCCGTTTTCTCCGTTTTTTGTTATAACTGCCTGTACTCTTCTGGGAAAGATTTACAGTTGACTTTAAAACATTTCTATGAGAATGTGACTGCATTCAGCCAGAAGAGCATTTGTGAGGTGAGGTACAGGTGTTGAATATTCCCTCTAGCAGACGCTTGATGTTTCAAGGACATTACACAAACTGGGAGCGCAACTGGACACCTGTCAGCAAGGGGTGCACCTTAAAGTAGCTGAACTCACTAATTCAACTAAAAGGGGGGTTCTAGATGCTTTGGGGCACACAGAGTACATCATAAACTGTGGTATGGTGGGTACGCACCTATTTTCAGTGTCCAACTCTAGCCTTTTCAGAGCAGCTTCGGCTGCCTCATGTTTGGCAGCCTTTTTACTGGGCCCCTGACCTGTATGGAGCAAACAGGAACGTTAGCTAGTTACATAAAAATGATGGAGTCAAACGTGGTACTAAAAAGCAGTGGTTTAATAGACAGCAAAGAACAACACCGTTAATGTGCTCGGAACAAGCAGCACGGTTAGCTGACATACGAGCAGTCACACTGAGAGAGGCTGACCTGTACAAGTGACGTCCCCCACGGTGACGCTAAAGACGAAGAAGGGCTGATGAGCCTCTCCATCCGCTTTCTCCATAACATAGACTGGCAGCGTGCCTGTTTTAGCGCCGTACTCATGAAGCACCTGTATGGGGGTTTTATCAGCAGCAACGGGCTGAACCGCCAAAGCCGGCCTGAAAGAGTGAAGAGGGATAAAAGAATAATATGGTAGCTTAGCCATAATGCTAACGCGACGTGCCCGGCTAACACGTATATAAGCGGACAGCTGTCAGGTGGTTTGCCCAACGCGACGTTAGCGTTCAGGCAACAGCACTAGCTACTAAACAGCAGCAACAAGGATATTACGTGGGGCACAACATAGCTAGCATAGCTAGCTAACATCTGCTATTTAGCGCTACAGCTGTGTGTCCACACAGTCAATATCATGCTACCAAGCTAAGTAGCTTATTTTGCTCAAGTTACTTCATGAACTGATCGGTTTAGGTGGAGGTTTACGTTGAACTTAAACCGCTTTCTCTGTGTTTTAAGGACAGGCTTGCTACCAGTGCAAGCTTTGACAGTTTCAACACGTTAAATGGCTTTTACTAAAGTTAAGGTGCTAGCAGACAAGCTAAAAACAGGTTTGGGAGATCTTTCGGAAACAACAGATATGTGATTCTATTAAATGTCTGTTTAATGTTACCAAAAACCGCATGATAACTTAGCTAAAGCTGAACTTACTGAGATTCAGTCATTATTGAAACAGATGTGCTCCCCACACTTCTTGCAGCATCCAAAATTAGGAGACTCTCTTGGAGGTTGGAGTCGCGTTTGAGTTTGTATCCAATTAGAAAGCGAGTATTTAAATTGCCATGCAGTTTGACCAATACGCTTCTAGGATTCAACTTTCATCCCGCCTTCTTACGCGGTAAGCCAATCGCTGCTGTCATTTCCAAGTTTCACGGGTTACGTGTAGAGTATGGCTCTGGAGATCGCTGTATTTTGCTGAACTGCGCTGACATTTAAAAGGACTTTATTCTTTACTCGTTAAACACGATGTTTTCTTTCTGACGTAGGATGACAATACGACCTTGGGATGTAAAAAAAAAAAAATGCGTCGGGCCAAGATTTTTGCGTAACAATTGCGTAACCTTTTCTGATCCTCGCATTGATCTCACGTCACGCCAGTGTTTGTCTCAGCAGGTGCCACCGGTTTCTTACAGCTTCTTAACTCGTCCCGCCTTCTCACCCCCACAACTGGTCTATGCACGAAGGCCGTTCTCGGTCTATGTCCTATCTGCATGAAGCCATTGGCCAAATTGCGCCAACTACAGCCTAAATATGCCTAAACGTACAAATGTAAATAAAACAAATCATTTAGAAAAGAACAACCCTGTGGTCTCTATCTCTATAGTGGACCCAATAATCAAATCAATCACAGGCCGTATAGCCTGTCAGACACACCAGGAGGACTAAAAAGTATCCAGTGAAATACTGGAATTTTTATGGCACGTGACTTTATTCATCTGTGGTCTATATTATATATAGACTGTTAAGGCTATTTAGTCTATAGTCACCTTAATTTATGTCATTCTGATTTTCTATCTACCTTTTACCGCACGATATGTAGAGATACTGATTTCAGTCAATCCTGCTTAGCTCCTGACTTAAACAATTTGTTGCTGTCCATAACGTAATTCTCTCTTCAGTCAGTTTTCCCATGGCAGTCGTGTATGATGATGAGTTGTTAAAGACATGTGCCAGGTAGCATAAAACTCTCCTAAGGCAGTTACTTAAGTGTATTGCTTAAAATCCCTCAAACGTTTAACTTGGCTAGGAGAAAACAGTAAGGCATTTACTACAGTGACCGACGATTTGCTGCGTTGACGTTCCACTGTTTCCATGACAACGACTCATCAGCGGAAAGCCCGTTCACTGAGCAGCGCTGTTTGAGAGCTGCCGTATTGAAGCTAGCTCACCAAACTGCACAGAGAAAACAAGGACAGAAAACCAAACTGGACCGAGCAGGACAAATGTATTTTTTTAGAGCAATACGGCAAAAGAAAGGCAATTCTGAAGAGTCGATTCAATCCAACAATAACGGCTGAGAATGTAAAAAAAAATGTGGTAAGAAATAACAGATATAACCAGCAGCAGAAAAGCAACATCTGTCTTTACTAAAAAAAAAGAACTGAGCAGGTCCAACAAAACCAGTGAGAAATATCTACAGTACTTAACTAAGGTTAACACAGTAGAAGCCTCGGAGGAAGAGCACAACTGAAAACCTCAGGAGCAAGTGTGTACACACAGAGCTGGCTGGATCTTTTAAGTATTTAATGTTTGGTTACTATTTAGTTTGGCAGTTATTATTGCCTATATGCCAGGGACAAAATGATACATAAATGACAACCTGTAATTCATTCAGAAACTCAAACATAACTACCTGATTTGCCAAATTGAGGAAACAAACTGTATATTGTTTTTCGAGAAGTGTATATTTTTAAAGGCACTAGTGGCTTATCATGCATCAATTTCAAACTTTCAACATTTAGTCTGGTACAATCATGTTTAAGCATTACAAACTCTGAAACCATTTCCTTACAGCTGCAGTTCATAATTAGTAAATGCACATTCATTTGTAGAATATAAAAATATACATTTAATTTTGTGTAATATACATTTAAATGTGCTTGATACCTTTTTTGAGCTAATTAAATACATTACATTACGATTGTTTAACCATTTTCAGTTCAGTTTGGCATATTTAGTATGGCACATTTGTTTTAAGTCACATTCAAGTTAAAAAGGTTAATGCAAATGTGCACACAGGAATGTTTCAAGTAAGCAACATGTGAAACTAAAAAATACAAAATGATCTATCTACTCATTTATTTTTTGGGATGTAAAGCAAATTAGCTCATAATGTCATCTAGCGACATTTAGTACCTTTTTGAGCAGGCTTTACCTTTTTTTTGTAAAAATAGTAGTTGGCAACAGTGTATGCAGTTCTTCCTCTCTGTATGAGACAAAGTCTGGCACTGTGGCACGGCTATCCGTGAGTCCAGTTGCTTGTTTTCTCCCCTATTAAATAATTTTGTTTGCCAAAGCCAGGCGATGGTCAAAAAGTATACCAAAGCCCTTAACATTCCAGAAGACAGTTCCAGTTAAATGAAGTTTAGGAGGGTGGAAGGCTCTCTGGAGGAACAGGGAAGACGACTCTCTTTCTCAGCGTGAATTCTGGCTGTGGGATCTGCTTTTTTGTTCCACTTCTGTCAGTCTTCCTGCTGACATCATTGTTCACTTGAGTCAGGATGGACAGCAGATCAGTCCCCCTACAAAAGAAATACAAATGTCTCACATCACCATATTCCTTTCCCACAAATATCGTCTGGAATCGTTTTTGCTTTTAATTGCTTTTCAACCCAAACATTTCTTCCCATTTCTTAGACTGAATCTGGCAGTTGTTCTTTACATTGTGTCAAAATCTCAAGATGAATGTTGTTAATGTTGTTTGTGGTGCCCAAAAAAAAAAACACAACTGATATTATGACATTTGTGTAGGGGCACACGCCTAGGGATTACTATGCAAGCAAATGAATAGACACGTGAATCTGTGTGTGCTCACCTTGGCACCTGCTGTTGGAGGTTCTTACACAGTGTCTGTATGAACCAGGTTCCATGTACTTTCTCCCTGTATGAGACAAAGTTTGGCACTGTAGCCATGGCCATTAGGAAGTCCGCCCTTGCAGGTATGGACTCTTTGGGTACCAGAGCGTCAGAGAAAACACATTGCTCCATGCTGTCTGACTGCAGGAATGCAACCTCCTGGCTCTGTATGCCCCTGCAGGCCTGGATAAAGAAGAGTTTGGGTTTGTCAATGAGTGAGGCGCAGTGATGACCATCCAGCGGCTTCATCAGCTCCCTCAGTTCCACCTTCTGACCGTCCACTCCGTACACACCGCCATCATAGCCGTGAGTCAGCACACAGCACACCACGCAGTCAGCCTGTCTGTGGTCACGATTGCGCAGATCTTGTAATGCCTTCAGCATACGTTTCTTATCACAGTCACGCACCACCTCGGTCTTAAATCGCAGCCATTTGAAGACATTCACTAAACTTTCTGTACAGGAAATACAGATAGACACAATTGTTGGCAAACAATTAATCTAATTCTACTTAAAGCAAAAACATCATGCTATAAATCAGGATATATGTGATCTGATCTATATGCAACTGTTTTACTCACTCTCATCTGCATCTGTTCCCTCTCGGTTGTTCAATGAAACCAGACTCTTTGAGAAGTCGTAGTTGTTGATGATCAGGCAAAATCCTCTCCAATCTCCTTTCATATCATACTCCTCCAGTGTCTACAACACAAAGTATTACAATAGCTGTCCGAGCAGACTGAACAGACACAAATAAACCACCTCTAAGGATATAAGGACATGGGGAGCATGTTACCAAAGTTCTATGCTGGTACGGGTCAGGAGAACTCAGGCTTGTTTCTTCAGCTATTGAGCTGAACCTCCCATGATGAGATTGTGCTAAGAACACAACATTTATAAATCAGCAGTAGAATGGGCTCAGTAGGACAAAAAAAAGGTTGTGGGTGCATGATTACCTTGGCCGGAACTTTCAGTGAGGCTCAGATTAGCAATCTGGCCCTCCACATTGTCACCTCAAGACCATAACACACAGGACACACAATCAGCTGAAGTACCAGTTTAGGTTACTGCAAATCTACACTAAACAATTTTGATCAATAATTGACAGTGCTAGTGTACATTAATCCAAGACCGGATTAAATCAGACTTTTAGCAGGATTAGCACAATGTGTTTTCAGTACAATGTCAGTACATTTACAGACAAAACATTTTCAACCCCCCTGCGATACATTTTTTAAACAGTAATATTTCAGCTCATTTTATACATTTGATATTCACCTGAGAACGAGGACAGTGACATTCGCTCCTGTGGACAAAATAAAACAAACTGTGAGTGATATCATTTTTGTAATATTCCGGATAAGGATAGGAAGCTAAAATGTAAACTGACCTCAGACCAACTCTGAGAAAAATATGAACGTGGGCACATCACTTTACTCAACATTGAACCTACAACAAGAAGTATAATATTGAATAAATCATATACTCTTTATATACATTTGCATACTTAATATACTACTATACTGTGACTATACCTTGTTGTGCAGCGTAAGTAGTGTCCATGTTTTGAGGTATAGATTCAGGCTAAAGGGATGACAGATTTGGCAAATGAAAATCAGATTAGTAACAGAAACTGAAATGTTTTGAAGTTTTGAAGGAAATAGTGTGACATGGTGTTTTGTGCAAGCACATTGTTTTTGCAGTTCTTTTCTTTTTCTCTCTCTCTCCCCTGATAAGGTAGCTTATTAGTAGCTCATAATGTAAAGATTTCCTCTGGTGTTGAAATGTGATTGGGTACTTTACCAGGTTTGATTGTGCTGCCTGAAGTTTCAAACAGGGGCACCCAAATTCCACACCATGTAGAACTCTGCTCTGTTTACTTCCTTAGGCTATAAAGTGGTATAGTGGTTGTAATTCCTAAATGGTGAATGCACTATTTGCATGCCTCTGCATGTTTATAAGGACCATAGTGCATAGTGATGGCTGCAGAAGTAGAATACCTGAACTGGTCTGACGGTTACAGAGGAGTCCTGAATTTTAGTTCTATCCTGAGGAGCGATGTCAGCACCTACGAAAAGCCAAAAGTTGGACCTTAGTTCAGCAAACATATATGCATGTAGTAACAGTCTATATTGCATAGAATATAAGCCGAACTCCATGCACTGCCAAGAAGTGGAGATGGCAAAGAAACAGCCAAACAGGAGAACATCTGATGATGATTTAGTATCAGGCCAGGGTGAAAAGCTGTAAAAACCTAAACAGGTGTTTTAACAGTGGAGGGACCTTTAATGTGAAGGACATGAAAATAGATGAGTAGATTGGTCTGTTTCTGTTAGTATGTAGTTCATGTAATTTTGCTGTTTCATGAAACAATAGGTCAGTAAATGTCATGTGTGTGATTTCTAATCCTAACTGGTTTTATGACCCAATAAATCTTTCTCTAGATTTGCTGACTTGCTGAAAGTGATTATCCATTCATTAACTCCTATAATTACTCAAATAACATTAGTTCATGGCCATTACTATTAAAAATACCTGGGAGAATGACTGTATACATACACAGACAGGAAGTACGCATTAACATAGAAGATAAACATCATACAACTGTTACTCACCACTGTTCATTTTAAACTGAGTGACTTTTCTCTGTAAAAAGGGAGCGACTGTGCCAATAATTCTTTCTATAGGTTCCAGATTATCAGCAGCCAGGAGACCTCCCTTTTCCATCTCCCAAAACAATTGTAGCACTGTCTGCAAATAGTATCAAAACTTAATAACTGTATTTGATATTTTCCTATTAGCCTATTAGTAGTTTTAATACAAATACAGAACAATCGTGGGACTCGAGCTGTGAAAACTGGCCATGTCTGTGACTCACCAAGTCTTTATCCAGTGTTTTGCGAGGTAGATTTTGGTTCAACAAGAACTTAATGCTCTTGAGATCCTCCGCTGAGATGTTCTCCGCCAACTCAAACAACAGCTGTCTACACGCAAAGGATATTTACAAAATTATTAAGTCATATAGCAAAGCATAGCAAACAATCCAATTTAAGAAAATCATTTGTTTTTAACTGGTATCTTGGATTTAACAGTAAACAGAAAAATGTACAATCAATTATACAACCAGTGTGCCATGGCATATCACTGAAGTGCTGCTCTGACCTGTATGAGGAGATATGACTGGGGATTGTGGGCCGTGGACAAATGCACAGCTTCTGAAGTAAGCTGTTTTGTCTGGTAATTGTCAGCAGCTCTTGGAGAAGAGATGTGTCATGTGAGGACAGTAGGTCCTCCTTCTGCAGCAGAGAGAACAGTTCAGTGGCTGTAACCACGCTGCTGAGGTCCTTTCTGAGCAGGTCGGTGCAGAGGAAAACCAAGTCCAGCATCTCCTCCTGGCTGAGAGACTTCTGCACCTTAAGCAGCATCTCCTGGAACTGCAGCGCCTGTATTCATTAGGAGAAAACATTTGCATATAAGACAATTCACATTTACATGCCCACTTAAACATTTGCAGAATAAAACCAATAAGCAACATACTCTAATTACTCATAAATGACTAAAATAAGCTTTATATCAAAATAAAGGATCATGCATTGATCCTTGTGTAATGGACCCTTTTCACACATCTTTTAATGCTGTTAAAAGGAAGGTAAAGCAGGTAAAATCCCATCCGGTTAAGTGGGCGGCGGTTAAGTGAGCCTGTGGGCGGCGGCTCGGAATCGCCCGGGGGTAGGGCGATTCCGAGCCGCCGCCCACAGGCCCAAATAAAGACTTCTGCCTCGTTTAGGTTCATGTGTTTGGTTCAGTGTATCGATTCATGTTCGTGTGGTTCATGTGTTACACCTGGGACTGGGGGATACTTAAGGAGACTCGACACCACCATTTGGTGCTGAGAATGGAACCTATTGGAGCCTTCAGGATGCCCTGTGGTTCCTCTTTGGTCTCAGGTGGGTTTTGGTCAGCTCAGGCAGTTCACCCTGGTTCAGGAGGAGGTTTTCTCGGTTACTCACGCGCCAAGTGAGGCTTGCTTGCTTCAGGTCTAAATACTCAAGTCACCCATGCGCCAGCAAGGCGACCCACGCCTGCAGCAGCACGCTGCCGTTTCAGGTTAGGTCGGCCTTGCCGTTTTTGTCTAGCTGCTGATTCCCCAGCTCTCCTTGTCTATGTATTGAGTGCTGCTCGAGTGCCCGCTCAGTTCCCAACTTCTCCCAGTCCCAAGTTTATGTTCGCCATTTGTGTTGTCATGTTTTGGTTTTGTTCATGTTTTTGCCCTCTTATTGCTGCTCATGTTTTTTGTACTCTTGGTGTTCATATTTGTTTTGTTGAATAAGCCCTTGCATTGGATTCCATCTCTGCGAGTGTTCATCCCTTCACATCTGGCCTAACACGCCATGACAAGAAACATGATTAGGAGTCCAAAAATCGGAGTACATGTTGTCTCGAGCCTTTCTCATTTCTGTGATGCTTATTACTTTAGAATATTTTAATATTCAAGACTAACCATAAATCAATCATTAAATTCATAATCAATATGAATGAACCCTGTTAGATAACATCTTAATCATACATTTCTTTACATTTAGATATAATTAAAAGGCTCAATGCTAACTTTATACAACAGTATCAAAACAGACAAATATAATAAAAGTCTACTCTGTAAAACTAATGAACTGATTCATTTACCAACAGTGGCCAAGATGCGTAACCATGGTCAGATACTATAGATACATTCACCTCCTCACTCCTGACGTTCTCGTCCTTATCCTGGCTGCTAACATCTATTCCAAGCCGTGTTGATGCTCTTGAATAAACCGATTCTTAAATCTTGGGCTTCTAAAAGTTCTTTCAAGAGCAATGACAGGGTACAGCACCGACTCTGACCATGAACCGACTCGAAGGAATCTTTTAGATGTCGCTCTTAGCACACTGAACGCCAGTTGAGCTTGATGTATAGTTGAGTGGATATGTATAAGCAAAGCTGCCATAATAAAACAGGATGCAGTGAATTTCAATTGCCTCATAAAAGTATAGGCAGTACATTAAGATATCACTGTAACAGAGGATCCAGATATGGTAATAGAGGTGATAAGAACTATTTTTTTTAATGTTATGTCATTTGATTCGCCATGTTCACTTTAGTTACACTCAAATACAGCAAATACTAATAACAGTAAGTCCAACACACAAAAGTAGCACATATCAATGAGTAGCACAGCTCGTCAGAACAGCAGCATTTACTAAAATTGGGACCCTTTGAACTTTGGTTAGCCTGGATTAATTCGGATATTAGCATGTGCTTGGTCGGAGATGTATATAAAACGGCTCTGAGCAACACCTTAAAGCTGGACTGCGCCATGTCTTTGGGTTTGACCGAAAACGAAATTACCTGCGACCAGAAACCAGTCAGAAGTCAGAAGTCAGAACCCGGAAATGTGAAAAGGGTTCATGTGCATGTGCAGCACTTAGACCCATTCTTTCCTGAAGAGAACTCCTTTTATCTTAGAGAGGAATGTAGGAATGTTTTTCTTCAGTGAGCCCACTGGCTTCTACAAAAAGCTCAAATCTCCACACGTAGGTAGAGCACAGTCCTCGTGATTTGTTGAATGACTCAATCCGACCTCAAATAAGAGCCATCGACCTCTTTGACAGCCGCACCTCTCTTCCTACGATGTCAGCGGTCAATGTCAACACGGGCTCAAGCTGCTAAAGCTGTTAAAGTCGAGCGCATCACTGCTTGAACAACACAACCCGCGTAATTAATAAAGCAGTATCTCTCCTCTACCCCCACTAAACACAAGTTACCCTGTCTTACTGTTAGTTAGACGTGGGACGTGTGGTAAAACTACTAACCTGTTCCTCCATGACAGGAAGCGTCCTTTTGGCACAGTCAGCTTGAAGAAGGAGAAAGTTCCTCGAGATGTTTCATATTCAACCTAATGGGCGAGAATAGTCAGCTCACCTCTCCCGAGTTCCAGTGGAGGTTCGTCGACTGGGAAAAAGTTTTGTTTCTTGTTTTGAAATTGAAACTGAAACCGTGCAGACAGAGCTGGGCATAATCAGAGCAACAGTCAGAGCAATAAACGCCCGGGCACATAGCGGGCGCTGTAATAACTCTCAGCAAAGCGCAACACCAGACACAATCACACGTTTTGGATTAAGTAACACACCACATTGACAAAAGTATTGGGACACATGCCCATTAATGATTTCTTCCGAAATCAAGGGTATACAAGAATTTATCCTGCCTTTCTCTACTGTCCCGGGAAGGGTTTTCACATGGGAAATGGTCGATAACCACACGTGATCACAAAACCGTGTTTATTTCACGTGTATTTCTGTAACAGTCGGGGAAAAAAACATTTTTTTTGAAGACCATCTTAAACAGCTATTATTATTATTATTATTATTATTATTATTATTATTATTATCATCATCATCATCTATAAGTGACTAATAATGATTAAACGATTACATTGATTACATTGGGGAAAATACTGAGCTAGCATGTCAAAATGCAGATAAAACCTTTGACCTATTAAACAGATAATATAAACAACAAATGATGCAAATTACTTTATTCATCAGAAAAGTAGACTTCATGTAGAAAAGGCAGTTTCTGAGGTTAAAAATTTGACATTTTCTTGGTGCCCCAGGATTTTGGATGGGCTCCATGTTGCAAGCTGTTCAGGCCAACCTGTTGCACTTGGATTCGGAACCAGCCCCGAGTGAACTCCTTTAACTTTGAGAAATGGCTCTGTGACTCCTGCACAAAGGACTCTAGTGGGGAGACAGACAAAGAGTCAGGGTGAATTACAGTGTTAAATTGGTCTAATACACGGTTCTACATGCGTTTGCCTCTTTGTTGGTTTGAAATGGATAAAAACTGGCTGTCATCTGTATATTGCCATCTTGCCATATTGTGGTACCAAATTGTTGCACTTGTAACATTTGACAGGTATACATAATACACATCTGCAGCAGTGGGGCAGAGACAAGAGCTTTTTCTCGAAGGGGAATTCCACCAAATACTGGATTATTACAAAAAAAAAAAAAAAAACATTGAGTAGTTTCTTTATGTATCTTTACATACAATGGCAATAGAACCCATGTATCCATCTCATGCAACAGAATTATAAGACTTTGCATTTACACGCATGACGTGCGTCAGATGTCTGGTTCCTATCCTCATTTTTGTAAACTATTCAGATGAATTAGGTTTCCACAGAATGGTCCATTTTGCATCAAACCATTCTGTCTCATAACTGGTCCAGCCCACAATGCCTCTTTTGAGTCAACATTCCTCTACCGTTCATAGCCATAATCTCTATACTGGCCTTATTTAACTTCAGTAGATGAATACAGTCAACAGTACAGTGTTATTTAGGAAACTCAGTAGGCACTTATTACACTACATGTCCAAAAGTATCCAGGCACCCCTTGTAATAAGTGAACTGAGTTACACTAAGGAGACCCATTGTAAACAGTTTTACCCATTTACTCATTTATCATGAATCTATCTTCTTGACCCTGTCATTTATTCCTCTGTGAAAAGACCAAATACAGCCATTAAATTAGGACCATAAACCAGCCAAATGTGTCATAACCCAGCAAAGTTTAACACAGAAACATTTACATGCTACATCACTACGACAGGCTGGTAACGGGCATTTGCACTATTATGTAACACATGGGAATGCTAAAGATGAACCGCTCTTACGCATGAGGTTACCGCGACCAGTGCCTCTGTTGGCTAAAGAGGTTTGAAGCCCCCATTCACTAATGCTCCTGTTTCAGACGCCATGCTGAATAAGCAAGTCAGTTTTTATCTTCAAATTGCAGCTTCATGTCATTGTGAAGCTCCATTGACTGTAATAACGAGAATAATGCTGCCATCATTGCTACTCTAGACTCAGCCCACTGTTAACTGCACCATTTCACACTTGGTATATTTACTTATTATATTGCCCTACCGCCTCAGTCCACATGCTTCTTTCATTTTGAGTGACAGTTTTGTGATATTTAGCTTGTCTAAAAATGCAGGTGTAAATTGTGTCTTTCAGCTGTCACTCAAAGCACAGGTCATGTTATGTAATTCAGTGGTTCTTAAACAGGGGACCCCCAGACAGTCCAAAGCTTTGCACCAAGCTCATATTGATGTTCCATCCCCTGCTTCCAGTAACAGGGGTCCCTCAGTTTCAGGATCAGTTTTAATTCAATCTCAAGTGTAAAAAGAGATTTTTTCAAGTTTTGGGGCCATTTCTTTTGATTCATAGGTCAAAAAATTATAAGATTTTAAATGGTATAAAAATCATGCAAATCAAGATTTCTAGATTTTGATATAACAGTGTATAACAACGCTGTTGTTGGATTCTTATGACGTTGTGACAGCATATAGCAAAATAACAAATAATAATCAAAATGAAATAAATAAGTAAGTAAATAAATAAGTAAGTAAATAAATAAATAGAAACTATTATTATTATATTAATAGTTTAATAGTTTATTATTATATTAATTATTATATATATGACTAGTTCGGCCTGTGGGGTCATTGTGAACACAGTGGAGCATGTTCTGTAAATCTATTTACACTCTGAGATACCGTACATGTCCGAATGTTTGTGGACACCCAACGTGAATGCATTCAGCTACATTAAATTGCACCCACTGCTGACACAGATGTGCACACACACACAGCGTCGCTTTTCCCTTTAGAGAAGTATAGCCAATAGAATAGGACTCTCTGGAACAGATACACATGAACCTTGTCTGGAATGACGTTGCTCCATCCAGAACTTTTGGGATGAGTTGGGAGGTTGAGGTGGGGTAGTGATCAAACATCTTGACTTCACAAACACTCTATTCACTGAATGCAACCAAATCCTCACAACAATGCTCCAACATCTAGTAGAAAGCCTTCCCTGAACAGTGGAGACAGTTACTCCAAAAAAAAAGCACGACAACCTCTTTAATACCCTTGATTTTGGGGGGAGAAAAATGTGTCTATATGTTTTGATTGATGAATGATGTCTAAAACTCATGTCTAAACACCAAATACCTACTTTAAAAAAAATACACAGTACACAGTATCATGTTACAAATAGCAAGTTCAAATGAGCCATTTCATTCTGAATCATCAGCAAGATTGTTTTCATTGTGATTTTTATTATCTTGAATGTAATTAAAAATAGTTGAATAATTGCAAATTGCTGATGAATACAAAAAAAAAAGATTGGCTTTTCTCCACTGAAGTTTACAAGTGATCATAAATAAACAAGATCAAAAACATAGAAATGGCCAAAGCAATATACTTGACAGCTTTTAAAGATCACAGGAGTACACAGCACCAAAAAAAAGCTTGATCAATTCTTTTTTCATCTCTTCACATCTAAAATTCTTCTTTTAAACACTTAATTTTCATTGATCCAGATCTAGAAAAAGGCAAATTTTAAGTTGACCCAGCAATTACATGTAAGTACAGGCACCAGAAAGGGGGGGGGGGGTAAAAACACCAATTTAAAAAGGTACATAACTAAAGTGTAGCAAATTAATCATGTGTCCTGGGTGCATCCGAACACTTCCAAATGTGTTCCAAGATCCCTGAAGAACTCTGATACGAACAGATACTAACTTTTAGGAGTGCAATACAAAACATGAAATAGGAAATTACTGGAACTGCAATTTAGTTTGTAAAGCTCTGAGAGAGTTTATACAGTGTATTATAAACTAAATGACAGGTTATCTTCATTCCATATGAACTTCATGTTGGTGGTGTAAGCAATCAATTTAGCATAGCCAGGCATAACCCTGAGAAATGAGGTGTGTAAACATGGAATACAGGCAGAACTGCTGTACATTCTCTTTATGCGTGTCCACATTGGCATCATGCTCACAAAAAATAAACACTTGAAGAGTCACAGTTATGACCGGAGGGATAACACAGTGGCTGACATCTGCTGCTGAACAGAATTACTCTTAGTCTGCGGTTTTCTTTATAGCTTGACTTTGTCTGTAGTTTCGAACATGTTGACCCAACAGTGATATACACCAGTATATGAGAATGCAGCCTTTACATGGGCCCCTGTTGACCAAGTTGGTTATTGATGATAATATTGATTTTGTGTCAAGACTTTTGACTGTGTAGTTTCTCACCAGTCAGAGTTGTGAACACAGTGGTGGTCCCCATGTAAATGTATTGGGAATCCTTTCAATTTTGATTTCTAAATAAAAGTTCTGCACGTCTCTGCCAGTTATTGTGCGATTTCAGTTTTTACGGTGTCACAATTCTGATACAAATCACAATACTGGACTACGTGTAAATAAAAGAAAAGTTACATGTACACTTACATAGTGTCAGTATAATCCAAAGTTTCAATGGAAATAAAAGAGGAACATCTGGATGTTCTGATGTTAATAACCCAAGACTGTATATGTCCAAGACACATATGTCTAAATACTGATTGATAGGGACATATACACAATTCAAAGTTGTTACTCAAAAGAAAAAACACAGTGACACTCATGTCCAGGAGTGCAAATATCAAAAGACCCATTTAATTCTGTTGGTCAGCAGAACTGCATTAATGACTGCCAACTTATTCTGATTCTGTTGTACAAGGAGTAAAATTCATGAACCCACGTAGCTGCACTGTAGCTGCACTGTGAAAACGGACCTTTAGTTTAAAAAACTGCTAAATGTAATATCAAGCAATTAATCTGGCTTTAAGAAATATTTTTACTGAAAGAATGCAAAGCAAACAAAGTAAAAAATAAATATTTTACCTCAAAAACACTTCAAATCAACTACTTTTGAAAATCAACTACAGTAAAAAAAAAAAAAAAAAAAAAAAAAAAAATCTCTTATTTTACGGTCTATTAGATTCCTCATTATAGCGCGAGCTCGCGTCTCGTGGTCGGACTATTCTTCTACTAGTACAGAGTGATCTGTGTAATGCACCCTGCTGGCCTACTTACGGTCCGTGATGAGAGAGCGCGAGGCCGTGATGCGCTCTCCGGGCTGCGCGAGGTGCCGCCGCCCCAGCCCGTGGTTGCGGGACAGGACACAGTCCACGTAAAGGTCCCAGAAGACCTGCGCCAGGTCCCAGAACAGCGCGCCGTGCTTCCGGTTGCCCGACGACTTTAGAAACACCATGAGGTCCCAGAACGCGGGCACGGTGTCCGCGATCCGCGGCGCGCGCATCTCCAGCAGCAGCGCGGAGGAGGACTCCCAGCATTGAGGGTCCGCGCGGCTGAGAGTGAGAGGGTCCACCTGCCCGGGGCTCTGCCCCCTCAGTGGCACGGGCAGCGGCAGCGCGCACACACACACCAGCACTACAGCCTTGGCTAGGCGCGCGCTCAGGTGCTCGCGATCCATCTGCGGGAGGATTGGAAACAGCAGGCGGGCAAATGCAGGGAGCTTCTGGAAGCTGGTGTTTTCTGCCCTTAATAAAAGAAATGGTCCTGATGCAGAAAAAGAAAAGAACCCGAAATTAAAGAAACTTTAAACTGGTGGGATAAAGGCCAAAACATACACAGTAATAAAAATTAAAAAAGAAAAGAAAAATAAACAAGATCAAGCGTTCACATTTATGTAACATTTTAAAACGTTTCCATATAGAACAGAATAAAAACATGCAAAAGCCAAGTCTGCTCTTACCTTAGAGATGAAACAAAGAACTGCAGTGACAGGTTTGTTTGTGAAATCTCTTGAGCAACGTCAGTCTCATCAAGGGGGGCTGGCCAAGGTATTAGGCCCCTCTCTGCGTTTAACTAAAATGTTACTGTTGGGCTCAAGCTAATGGAAATCCGTCACAGGCACACACGGGTGCTGCTGATTTCACCAGAGGATGGCATTAAATAACGTCACACATATAAGAGCATCTGTAGACTATCCTAAACTCCGTAGCTGCAGAGAAACTCTGGCCTTTTTTGATGGTGCTTCTCAATACAGTTCAGGTCGAGATCTCACACCAGCCAGGCCATGCACTGACAAACCGTGTGACGCAGCAAATAATAAAAATACCCTTAATGTCCTGCCTCTTCTTGCAGTGACACGGACCGGGACCTTGGTATGCTTGTGCGGGAGTAGTCTGAAGACATTATCAGAGTTTCAGGTTTTCACTGTAAGAGTTGCAGTTGCTCTTCTCCTGCGTTTGTTTGTAGCGCCATGGCCTTCTTTAATGCCCCCTCCCCTCGTCTGACTGAATCTACTGCTAATGTATGCTAACCAGTGTATGACCCAAATCCCTGATATATAAATATAAATATAAATAAAATAAATATATTTTAAAGCCCAAAGTCTCGCGTCCAGACAATTCGTCATCACTCCCAGATGACTTTGCAAATGCTGAGAATCTTGCAGGGTCACTATTTGCAAGACCGCAACTACATTCCTTCTGAGATTAGTTCCCATCATGCTCCAGGTGAAAAAGTT
Organism: Salminus brasiliensis; assembly: GCF_030463535.1. Classification (NCBI taxonomy): domain Eukaryota; kingdom Metazoa; phylum Chordata; class Actinopteri; order Characiformes; family Bryconidae; genus Salminus; species Salminus brasiliensis. The sequence continues at coordinate 15,826,556 of NC_132885.1, read as the reverse complement.
TTAAAGAAGATAAACTGTTGGAGCAAATCGGAGCAAAAACAGAAGCAGCTTTTGACCTCTTGTGTGTGCAGAAGTTTGTTTACTAAAAATTACAATTTCGCCCCTCAAAAAAAAAAAAAAAAAAAAAAAAACGCCAGGAAACGTGCTTCCTGTTTGGCGCTGATGGAGAGCTCACCTATTGGTTATCCACAATGCCCACGTCACACTTCGCATGAGCCAAGACTAAAAAACTTAATAATAATATTAAAAATGAACATTAAAAATATTCAATTGATTTTAATGGAACATCAAGACTAGAATTAGGCAGATATCCTGACTATCTTATACCAAAAGAGATGACGGGAGCGCGGGGCCACTCCAGCAAGACTCGTGGTTTTCGTCTGACACCGGACGCATGTCTGCGACAGTGAACTCGCTTAAAAAGGTGTTTGACATAAGGCCGGCAGTATTGGCCCTCTCCATAGTACCTATTTGCAACTTAACTGGGCACGTCTGGTGTGTCGTGAGCAGAGTTTCGGTAGTTACTTAACAAAGTAATTCAAGCCAAATTGCGTATTACTATTCCCGAAGTGAGCGATGTTTCATTTGTAGCTTACTCTCTAAAAGCCCTCCTCCTGAAGATCTGCTTTCCTGCTCGTTTCACCTCCAACACAAATCATGTGGGCCCAATCAATGGAACAGTGGAATGGACAGTCATTCTTATCCTTAATCCTTAAACCTTAAATCCTTAAGGTTGCAGCTCCAGAATAAGAAGTCACATCCAGGAGAAAAGCACTGTTTCAGATAAACAGTGCTGCCTTGTTGGAACTATTTGTCTGTACCTCACACTGGTCCTCCCCATCAGCCTAAACCAGCCGCTGGTCGCTGGCGCACAACTGCCCTGACTACCTGCTTCATGGCTTCTTTCCATTACTCCTCCCTCTTGAAATGCTATGGACAGTACAGGGTAACTGGAACTGTTCTGACTGGTGGGCAGGTATTTGTCGTGCCCCAGTGCTGTGCTCAGATGCTGTGGTGGTACTCCTCTGCAAAAAGCTGGATAAAAGGTCATTCCTTATCCCTGCTATTGCCAGCATTGCCAGCTTGTGGTGGGTTTGCAGATGGATCATCCCTAGGTGCACAAAAGTATTGGGACACCTGCTTATTAATTGTTACTTCAGAAATCGAGAGTATTCAAAAAAGGTTATCCTGCCTTTGTTGAAGTAACAGTTTCTACTGTTCAGGGAAGGTTTTCTACTAGATGTTGGAGCATTACTGTGAGGATTTGATTTCATTCAGTGGTACGAGCATTAAGGACGTCAGGATGTTTGATGAACACCACCCCACCTCATCCCTAATTGTCCAACTCATCCAACTACTGGACGGAGCACCATTATCCCAGAGGACACAGTTCCACTGCTCCACAGCTATATATTTATGACCCTCTATCCCACACCTGGCATTAGGTATGCTACATGGAGTCTTATTTTATTGGCAATATTACTTTACAGGGACTAGACATGCTGTGTGTGCGCATGCATTTGCACATGTGTGTCAGCACGACGTGCAACTTAATGTAGCTGAATACATTCATTAGAAGGGTCGTCCACAAACATATTTTGTGTTATATGTTTAGTTATTCATATAGTGTAGCTATCAAATCATTTAAAACAATTACTAAATATAAAAGTACAGGGTAGCTTTTTTTTACCCTGTACAATACTCTTATATTACTTTCAGTACTTTTTACTTATTATTCTTTATTCTATTTGTTGTTTAGTGTATTTTCTCTCTTGTTCACAGTACTATACAGTTAAGAGTAAAATACTTGGTGAAATAAAGTGATTCTAATTCTGAATAAAATGTATTATTCTATGTTTGGTCATATATACAAATAATACAAACTGTATAAATGAATGCATTTAGGCAGTGAGCAGGGTACTCAGCCATTGTCTTACACACACTTGACTGGTCAGGGTTGTGGTGGGTCCAGAGCTTGCCTGGAATTAATAAGCACAAAACAAGTGGAAATACCCTCTGGACAGAGCAGCAGTCCATCACAGGGAACACACTCACTCACCCATTCACTCACTCCTAGGGATAATTTACTATAGCCAATTCATCTATCACATGTTTTTAGGTGGTGGGAGACCACATGGACACGGGATGAACATTCAAATTCATTTAAATGAACTAATCCAGTTTGTGTGTAATTGTACAGCTGAACTCAAGCCCTTAATATTAATAATATTAACAGAATAATACAATCGCTTGACCTATTATTTAAAATCTCATGAGCTAACATTTTCAGGCAGCCAAGACACTAAATGTTTAGGTGATGCTGCTGTTGTGTTAAAGAAAGATCTGCATTTTATTAATTTAGTTGCATTTGACCCCCATTTCTGTTTAAACATGTTTTACTAAAGGCTAAAGGCTAAATGTAATCCATTTCCTACCTGTTAGACAGATTGCTTTGTGATAAGCCTTGTTTACTCTTTTCATGGGTTAAACAATGTGTCTGGTTTATTTTAGCTCTGTCATCATCTTTACAGCCCAAATCTGTAATATATTTATTAGATCTTGCTTTATTGGGAGGTCAATTCAGTGCCAATGAGGGCTACTATGTAAAGTTCCTTGATTACAGCTAGCTTAGATACCTTTTGCTGTTAGGACTGTGTAGTTGCATTCTTTCGGTTCAACTGCAAACAAATCCTGCACACATGAAATGTGCGTGGGTTTTATAGCATGGTTTCTGAACTGTTCACAGGAATGTGCACTTATGCTGTAAACAAGACTGTCAGTAAAACCAGAGGTACGAGGTTGGAGGCTGCAGTTCTGGGCCAGATTTGAAACTTTTCGGAGTCCGGTAGTTTGAATCGATGTTAACAGATGACAATTTATCTAAATAACAGTGCCTGGCATCCTTGCTGAGTTTGTCCCGGTTTAGTATTCCCTGGATCAGATTCAGAATCTCCTTATTTCGGCAATTTGAATTTGACTTGGTGAGAGCAACACATGCATGAAATGTAACAAACACACAGACTGTTACCAAGTATTACACTAAGAGAGAAAATACACTAAACTATAAATAGAATAATAATAAAGTTAAAAAGGTCCTAAAAGTAATAAAAAGCAGATGGAGCTAAGAGAGATGTAAAAATCTGTACTTGTACAGTCATGAATACCACAAATCCAAAAGTAAGATTTCGACAACCACACATTGTACTTATTCCTCCAGAATGGCACTTGGGTGATATTGTTACCTGACTGATAAAGCCAGATTGGTGCATGCCTAAAAATGTGAGAGAATTTAGAGCAGATTTTGAAGTTAGTTTGTTTACCACTCTTTTTTTTCTTCTTCATCAATTATATAAGATAAAATGTTTCATACACTACTATTCCACCCCAGAGTGAGTCAACATCATAGACTGTAGGTTTTGAGTCACCTGAAGTTTAATAGAGCTAGTAGAGCCACTTTATTGTTTCGAAATCCCTAATTACGTCTTTAAGAGACATCCACACTAGGGAGCCTCTGGTCTACGCAGGGGGTTTAGTGAAAGGTGCCAGATTCCGAATGCATCGCCGGACACGCGGGTTTGTGCGTTGCATTGGTGGGTTAGTGTCGTGCTCATGCTTTTAGCGAAATGCCACATGAATCAGTGATCACTGTGGTAATTGCTGCCTAAGGACAGGGGCTGTAGCTAAGTGCGCTGCCGCCGCACACGCCGGCCTGGAAGCTGCTTCCTTGTCCCTGTAAAAGGTTCATTAGGAGTTGTATTATGATGGCTGTTCAAACCTTTTTGTGTCACAGATGTCTGAATGGCATGAAACACCGGAAGTTTCATTCATTATATTTAGTGGCAAATCAGAAGGTTGCAGTTATTATGAACAGGAAAAATGACGGCACAATCACGTAGAGTGCTGAACCCTTGCCATATGGTAGTTATCATGAAATGTGAAGGGGAATGACAACATAGTGCCTATGTATTGTACTCCAATATTTACTCTGTGGCTTGGCTTGAGGACGTAAGAGCATTGAGTGTTAGGCCTTGCAGAATTGTGTGCTGGCATAAAGCTGCACCACGTCACATCATGGGCTTTTAAGGATGCACTTCTCCTGCAGCCTAAACGATCATCTTACCAAGCCTAACTGAATTTGTAGGTTACTGTTTTATGTCGTCATCTGCTTTTAGACAAGCATCATTACACACAGGGGAGAACAGGGTCTCTGCTCTGTCTTGGAGTGAACGGAAGAAATAGAAATACAGAGGAAAATTCAAAATACTTCCGAGTTTATTGATCATTGCTTTATTTTGAACGAACCTTTTCTGTACACATACTGTGAGTAAACGGGGCGATGGGGAGAATGGCCTCGGCTCATACAGGAATAGTGGTTCATTGATGAAAAACAAAAGAACACATGTTTAAAAAGTGAGATTTTAAAGCCTCACCTGAAACAGCACGTAAGTAATTACAGTTATTTAAAACCCAATACATTACATTCACTCCCACAGAAGTAAAATACATTCATTCAACACTCTGTCATGAGCTCCGTCAAGCGGTTTTCTTTAGTATGACGCGCAGCGATACCTAGAATATAATATTCTGTCTAAGTCTTATAAAAGGAAAAGCGCCTTATTGGCAACTTTGCTTTGTGTACACTCACCGAGCACTTTATTAGGAAGGCCTGTAAACCTAATCACCCATGCAATTATCTAATCAGACAAATGTGTGGCAACATTGCAGTGCATAAAATCATGCAGATGTAGGCCAGCAGTTTCAGGTAATGTTCACATCAACAGCGCTGGGGGGGGGGGGTCTAAGTGATTTTGAGCGTAGCATGAGTGTTGGTGCCGGACGAGCTGGTTTGAGTATTCCTATAACTGCTGATCTTTTGAGATTTCATGCACAACAATGTCAACAATCAGTGTTTCAAAGGTGAACAGCCATTATGTGGGCTAAAACACCATGTTAATGAGAGAGTTCAACTGTTGTAGTGAGCAGGGGAAAAAAAGAAATGTGCCCAACCATGCGACTGGGCTACAGCAGCAGAAGACCACGTCGGATTCCACGTCCGTCAGCCAAGAACAGAGAAATTAACTTGTTAGTCTAGACGGTTAGAGTTGATGTAATATCGTGGGAAATTGAATGCTTGAATGCCACAGCCTTTGAGTATTGTTGCTGACCATGTGCATCCCTTCAGGGCCACAATTTACCCATCATATGGCGGCTACTTCCATCTTGAAAGTGCACCGTGCCACAAATCAAGAGATCATCTCAAGTCAAAAGTCAAACAGGTTTTCTGAACATGATGATGAGTCGGTGTTCTTCAGTGGTCTTCCAATCTAGATCTAGATCTGAATCTAACACCTTTAAGTAGAACAGGAAATCCACAGCATGAAAGTGTTTCTGAAAAGTGTTCAGGCTGATCATGTCAACAAGAACCAGAATCCAAAAAGATGTTTCCAACGTGAAAGCAAAGGGAAAGCAAAGGGAGAACAGTGTTCCTAATAAAGTGCCTAGTGAGCTTACTATGATCACGTGTTCTTTATCACACCAAACAGTCCTTTGGGTTTGTGCAACATTTCCTTTGCATAGTAAATAAAAGTTAGTTCTGTAGCTGACATGCACTCTTAGTATGGTATCCTTCTGCAGTAGTAGTAGTTTCTTATGAGATTGGGGTCTTCTTTTTATATAGATATATATATTAATAAGTCCCCTATAGTGAATGCATGCAGCAAAGCGTTCACACCCTATAGGCTTGGCTGAGAGAGCTAAATGAAGTGCTAGGAATGAGGATGAAGGCCTTATCTGAGGTCTCAATAAAACATGTGTGCGTGTTTGTGTGAATACTAATTCCCTCAGGGATATAGGTGGCAAAATGTAAATCTGCCATGGAAGCATCTATTAAATCCCCTCCTCCATTAGGAATCATATGTAATCCAGAGATGAGGGACAAAAGTGCTTTGGGTACATCCAAACACTTACACACTTTTCTCTCATATTCTTTGGCTTGAGTTGCCACTAGAATCAAATTCACTAATGGCAAACAGCAACCTATACAGTAACTTAGGCGATCATCTACTTGGCTCTCACTGTACATACTTATATACAAACCCTTTTATCTGGTCAGATTACATTACACCTACATTTATACTGTTCTGTTAAGGACGAATGACTGGGCAAAATGGAATGACAATTTTGAAGGAATCTTTCAGACAATGTCCACATCATTCTCCATCAAAACAAAAAGTAATGCTCAAACATTAAGTCAGTGTAAAATGATATGTTCTTGTAGGTCAGCACCATAACTCCTTCTCCTCCTGTGTAGGGGTTGAGTCCAGCCTATTCCATGTCACTATGTGATATGTGCAACTCGTTAAGGCCTGTATGCAGCTGGGCTCAACTTTTTCACACAAATCACTAACATGACTGCGGATGTTGAGGTCCGTGTTGATTCATGATGAGGCCTAGAGCAGTTGCAGTTGCTGTGATTAGAACTCGTTCTTTCACAAAAAACCCTGTCTCACTTTCCAAATCATAATAGTAAAGATGATCTTATATTTGTGTGAAAGGGCACACTGTCTATTCACCTTGGTTTGTTCTATTCTCCTTATTATGAGTAAGCATTGATAGCCATGCAGCCCTTTGGCCAGGGTGGCAAGATTAGCTGGTGCTCTGCAGGGTCATGCTTCTGTGGGTAGTTTGGTTGGGTGGTATGAAAGAAGAGGCCTGGCTGTAAAGACAATCAGTGATTTTGGGGTTAAAACAGGGTGGAGCTGAGAAGCTGCACAACAAAGATGTGGTTTGTTAAGTTGTCCTCTACTGTATATAATTTTTTTCAAGTAACTAATGCCAGAAAAGAGCAGCAACAATTGCAGTCCAGCTGTAGATTACTAAAGAAGCATCAAGGAGTGGAGTTCCTCTCGTTCCACTAGATGGCGGCGGCATTTTCGTGGAATCGTCCCTTTTTGACAGCTCTTAAGATTTGATGGGAGAGAAAAGGAGAAGAAAGCCAAAGTTAGACATAGACACATTTATCAAGTCTGTTCTATTCCAAAACGTCTGCAGCATGACAAAACCACTGTTGACTTCTTGTTCCAAATCAGTCAGTTTTAAACATTCCACCTCTAGGGTTTTAATTGTGGCTCCTCATCAGTTCCTCATCAATTGTTTTTCCATATATAAATGATGAGCACTAAGAATTTACAAGGTTTAAATATAGTGCTTTTGTCATTTACTGTAATTTAACAGAATAATATGAACCATACATTCTGTATTAATGGTGGAGCACAGGGATGGGGACGGGCAGCTCCAGCTCGTGGAAGCCCACAGCATTTCAAAGTTTAAGTATGATACTAGTCTGATACAAATAATTTAGCTGTTAGAGTAGACGGCCCCTGTTGCCCACCCCTGCTATTTGTCCATTCGTCATGAAATGTTGACAATGACCAACTGCCAGAAATTATGTATAATGCATTAAATATAATGCTTTTGAGTGACAGTGGCAATATTTTTTTCTTTCTATGGCAAATATCCAATTAAATTGCTGTGTAGTTTAGCCTTAATCACTGATGAGGAAACTGGCCTTTAGTCTAGCAAACCAGACTTCTGCCTACTATCAAAGCTAGGTGATTAATCTGCCAAGAACCTTCTACTCTGACAGAGAGCTGCCATTGGACTAACCTTTAAAAAACAACCAATCACACCTGCTGTTTTAGAATAGCGAATGAGGGGAGGCAAATGGGAAAAATCCCACAGATATAGAGTATGTTGCTGAGAAGGCTATTGTCCATCACAATATCCATTACAGACAGCTGTTCACCATTGCTCACTAGAATTAAGCAGGAATAATAAAACTTTGTTCTGTTTTTTTTTTTGTTTGTTTCTGTTTTTTCAGATTCTTTGCAGAGAATCTGAGGTTGAGACTGCAAAGCACTAAACAATGCTGTGGCCCTCCAGCCCTGCACCTCCCCATCCCATGTGTAACAAGATCTTCACAAGAAGGAACAGTGTATTTCCATGTTGGTCAAAGAAACTTTGGAAAGAGGAAGAGAGGCAAAAAAACAAAACAAAAACAAAAGCAGAGGAAGGCGAGGCCATGTATTAACATCAACAAAAACAAGAACCATGATGTAGATCAAGAGCAATACGATGACATCAAACCCAGTGATGAAAACATGATGATGCGTTTCATTTGCCCTTTCATGCGGACAGGCAGAGATGCGAGCAGAAGTGACATGAGGGGTCACTGTCTTGGGCCTTGGCCATGTACCAGGTCTGTGTAGTACTGCGGATGCAGATCCTGAGGAAGTCTCTCTGTGGAAACTGAGACTGGCAGTGTCAAGTTGAAATGGGCTGCCATGGCACAAAGGGCCCTGCCTAGCCCACCCCTGCCACTCCTCCTGCACTCATAGCCATGATCCATACTAGAGCGAAAGAAGGAGTCACGGCAGGGATGACAGCATGGAACCCCTCCAAAGGTGCCCTTTAGCACAGTCTAGCTGTGCAGTGATCTCACATTCCCCATTCCCAAAACGATGCTGCATGCAAACATACTCGTTTTTACTCTAAAACAGAAATGCTGCTAATTCTAATGTTTAAACCAAATACTGCTTGATGTACACATTGCAAGTTCTTAGTGGGCGTAATATCCAATACTGGAGGTGACCTATGGCAGCAGTGATGAAAATCAGAGCGATTATAACCACATAATAAAGTGCAGTGCAATCATATGAGTACTACACACTAGGTTAGAGGTTAGCCCAGTCTAGTGGTTCTCAATCCCAGTCCTTGGGATGTTTTTTTTCTAACACAGCTGACCCAGCAGATAAGAAACCTGATGATTAGCTCATCAATTGAATCAGGTGTGCTAGGTGAGTAAAAGTGTATAGGCTAATGTCCCCAGGACTGATATTGGGAACCCCTAGCTTAATTCCCGCCACATGTCTACATTAACTAGCTTGGCTACAGCTACACTAACCTATTCCCAAAATTCAGTTGGAGAAGCTTGCATGTAATGAATCAAAACTAAAGTCTGGTAATTGACATGCATGTCAAGCTTTTAGCTATACCCTTCCAGTTCATTTGAGGTTCTGCCACAGTTCAAAATTACTCTCCTTTTGTATAAAAATGAAGTTAAAGAACCTTCCCCGACAATCTTACCGGACACAAACAGTTGTGTGTCTCTTGTGTGTCTCTCACTGCATTGTGTCTAGTGTCTAGTTCAAACTGTTCTGTGGTCTGTAGCAGAAGCCCAATTCCTGGAGTGCATAAGCTATAGGGATGCTGTAATCTGGAAGAGAAACACATGCAGCCGGTTCTTACTTAAACCCCCAGCCTGTCCCCCCCAGCACTATGGCTGCCACCAGGATGGCTCCAGCGATGGAGCCTATGATCAGATTAGTGGCACTAGGACCTGTTGGGGGGAGGGCATGTGAAGATAGACGTTTTTACTTTGCTGAAACTAAACCTGTATGTTTTAACATTTATCAGTGTAAACAGAACTGTAGATGAGTCCATACTAACTGAGAAAGCTGTAGAACATTGAGAAAGATGAAAATAGACATCCAGAATGCCTAATTTTCTAAAACATGGTGATCAAATCTTGTGGCAGACAGCTTGTCAAGAACTTACTATAAGTAGGTGAAGACCAGATATTATTTTTCTTTAATAACTTAGGGTTTCCAATTTTGTGTAAAGTTTATATTTCAATCTTTCAATCTATAATGTGTAAGTGATTATTAAATAAAATAACTAAAATAATAATATAATGTAACATTTTCAAACATTAGTGAAGTCGAACCATACCATCATATGGGAAAGACATCATATCCCTAGACAGGTATTAGCTATTATAAAAAAGGTGTTTTTTGACCACTTCTAATATTATTAATATTATATTCCTGAGGGAAATAGCTTTAAGCAATAGCAAGAGGCTGTACAGTGTACTATTTTATTTTGAGCTGTGCTAGTTAAAGATTAGTTTACATGACCCTTACTTTTCACATGTAGATATACTATATTTTATAGGGATGTCCCAATCTAGTTTTTCTGATCAGAGCAACTTAATAGTAAAAAGTATCCACCAATCCCATATCAATTCCAATTTTTATGTTTCTATAAATAATACAGCCACACAGTTCAGCTAAGATGTTCTGGAAATGAATACTGAATTAAAGACACTTAGCTTTTAGTAAATCATTTAAGCCTTTCATAATTAAATCAGTAATCTTCGGGTCATAGTGGCAGCACTTTAGTACACTGGACCACTCAGAGCCTCAAGAGGTTTATTTCTAACCATCCAGAACTCAAGAGAGAGAAAAGATGTAACGGAAGTGTTTCACTGTATGAGTTGAAAATCATTCCACACTGACCATTACCTGCTCTGTTACACTCTAAGAACGTGCCTCACTGCTGCAGCCTGAAAATAATATCCGTTAGTGGTACCTAAAAGGCACTCTGCCATATGAGTAAAAAAACAAAGGGTCAGAACTATATTGGGCTTCAAACAGCAGATATATCTGATCCATTAAAAGAAGCCTGGATCAGCCCTGAGTCGCTTAGTCCCATGTGGGTATGCAAAGCCTAGTTCTATGCCCTGAAAGTCATGTGCACTCGCCTTAGAACCGCAAGACTTTAACAACTACAATGAAGAGTCCTCATAGGTGGCTTTAATGCAAAACACTAAAGCCCTTTGAATGTAATAAAATTTTAGAGAGTTTATCGCTGTCTGAAGCACTATGACATTTCAATGGGTAATGAGAGTTTATACAGCAGCGCAGTGTCTGTGGCAACATAAACACAAACCCATAAAATACCCCCTTTTTGGATGTTCCAAAACCCAGGAGAATTAGATTTCCCTCATGCGAATATCAGAACCACGTTTTAACCACCAACAAGAGAATACAACAATAATAAAAAAGAAAAGAGAAGAGGAAGGAGGTTCTTACAAACAACCACAATATATCACATACACTCAGACTGAAACACTAAATCACGCCACCATGGTTACAGACTACAGAACAAAGCCACCATACACACACACACACACACACACACACACACAAACACAATCTCACACAAACAAAAGGCAGGGTTACTGCACTGTTACACAGGGCAGCAGCACCATGTCGAGAAAGAGATGCTTACTCGAGTCCCCACCCAGTGCCTCCAAACAGAACCCCCAGGGCCAGAACGGTCCCTGCTAGAGCCCCTATCAGCCTGTTAGTGGCCACACTCACTGTGTACGAGAGAGAAGCAGCATCATTACTAACCCTGCTCTTGCTCTTCCACGGCAGCTTAACCTGCTACAGTTGCACATGTGTCTCTGACTGTTTAAAGAATATCCTCATTTAGTACAGCATAGACTAAAGCAGAGGTTAGGTTTGGATTGTCTCGTAGGATACCGTGTGTGTGTGTGTGTGTACATGTGTGTAGGCTATCTGTGAATGAGCATAACCTTTTGGTCCTTCATCTTCGCTCGGAGCAGGCTCTTTGGGTGGATCAGCCATGCTGCAATCAGTCCCTGCCCATGTTGCATCACATGTACACGTCGCTTCATTATTGCAAACCTATGAATTAATCAGAAAAAGAAAAGTAAGAACAATATTTGGTTTGGCCTAACTTAATTTAGCTAAGCTTTAATAAATCAATAAGTCATGGGAGGCCATAGATTACTGTGATTATATTGCATTATGGGTATGGGTGTCTTTGGGCATGACATGAAGCATGCAGTGCCTGAAAGTCCATTAATGATGATAAAATCACAATTACTCCTGGATTGATAATACTAATTTTCATTAGAGCCTCAATGCCATTTCAAGTGTTTAGTTTACAGTGCTGCACAGCCCCATTCTGCCCACTGATGCAGAATTTCACATGTCCTTTCCACTCCCTGTGTAGCACACTATGTAGGTCTTAAATGACTGTTCCTGCATCCACATAGCACATAAATATTCTAACAACAGTGGTTACTGAGTCAACTGAGGTTCAAATATATGTTCCTGCTGGACATTTAGCGCACTATTCGGATGTAACTCACCCACATAGTAATGCCAACTGAGAAACACGTGTTTAAGGATTTGCCAAATCCAGCATCAGTAGACCAGTGTTCAGCCATGTTATCCAGACATGGTCACTGGTAATCTAAATTTTATATCAAACAATTTGTTTCCTATCCCAGGGATTGAGGTGAGTAGTGTGGGTGCTCACCCCGTGGTTAGAGCAGATGCGACCATTGGGGCCAGACGGGCAGGCACTCAAGTTGAGGGATTGGATGGACAGACACTTACGGTCAAGGCACATCATGGATGGCCCACATGGAGTCCCATCCTCCACATAACCCAGATCAGTCAGATCATCCAACAACACATGACCACCACTAAAACTCAGAATGAGAGAGATCATTTAGGGCCAAAATGTTTGAAAACAATATAGTAAATCTACAATGTTTTCTTAGTTTCAATTATTTCTTTTTTTTTACTGCAGGCATGACAGAGAAGCATTAGTATTGTATTAGTATTGAGGTTAACTGAGGCTCAGAGTGATTTTCTGAAGTTCTGGATGTTTTTCTCTCACCTGCATTCAATCAGGTTACCCTGGTGGTTGAAGGTTGTGGGGGTGATCTCTCCCTTTATTACTCCAATACGTGGCACTTGACCAACATTCGTGCACATCAGAAGTCCACAAAACACATCACTGCAAAAGAACAGACGCAGAGAGCCCATCATTTTAAATCCAGAACACTTCACTGCAAACACTTACACTGACAATACAGAACAATAGAACAGTTACAATCAGGAAATGCACAGATTACATATAGTAAACAGAGAGTAACAAATACAGCACATCAGTGCAAATGTACACACCAATTCTGAAAAGTGGAGAAAGTTACAGAGAAAACATGCAGAGAAAGCTGTTCACATTGGTACAAATCCAGGTTTAGCTTTAAAGCTGCGCTTATCTTTAGAGCTGTGTGAACACATAAATCTGATATTTTCAAATCAGATCTGAGCCACTTTCACATGTGGTCCTAAACTGGATACATATGAAATTCATGGCCATGTTAGATTGGAATTCATGTGTTTTTGACAGGACCAGAAGCAGACCACCTCAATAGCTTTGAAATAGAGCAATCGAGATCTGATTTAAAGGTAGACTTTCAGCTTTATTTCAAGGGCTTGGATTTTATACAGGCCCAAAAGTAATTGGACAAACTAATATAACTGTAAATATAAGGAGTATTTTATTACTTGGATTTGCAGTTAGTAACTACCTAAAGTCTGGAACCTTTGAACATCACCAAATGCTGAGTGTCCGCACCTGAGATACCCTGCCAGGCATTTCTTACAGACACCTGTACAAACAGGTCTTTAATAAGTGAAAAGCATGACCAAATTGGGTAAATGATCTGCCTCCTTAAAGAATCATTTATTATACTATTTCTAAACAGCAAATGCAGCGAATGAATCCATTGCAGTGCTGTACTAAAGACAACAACAACAAAAAACTCTGACTGTACATCATCATTTAGCATTAACATGGCAGCAGCACCTAAGATAGATAGATAATGTTAATGACTGCTACCAAAGCATTACTGCCTCTGACCTTTTTTCATGAAGAGCTAAGAGGCATATGCAGCTCGTTGATTTTTGTTGTTCATGATGCACCTTATTCATTTACTTAATGCTACTGAAGATTCATTTACATGACGCTACTGATTTGGATGCTTTAGTTAAATTGTAAAACATTACTTGAAAAACAGATCCCATTGTCATGTTGATGGAAATTTAATAAATCATTTTTTTTTATAAATTATTATTGCATGATAATGCATGTTTAAATTGTACTACCAGTCTCCTAGAATAAAAAAGACAGACTGATGAACAAAACCATTTACATATATTTTTAAACATTTTTAAATTTTTTCAAATATGTTCTTAATAATTTAAATCTTTTTTTTTTCATTTAAAAAAAATCTAACTACTGAAAACGTTTCCATATTTGTACACTTTTTCCTCAGTACTGAAGAAGCAACACATCTTGTGCTTGATGATTGTGACAGTTGCATACTGTGTGTCATTAACATGTAATGCATTAAGTGAACCTGTGCTGTCAAACTTACTGCTTGCTGCACTGGATCCATTTATGTCCATTTTCACCACAGTTCCCTTTCTCTGATCCCTCAGTGTTCAGCTTCTCATAGCAGAACTTTTCTGAGCTTCCAGACTCTGGTGGGAAGAAGAGAGATGAAGAGTGGGAATGACAGAATAATATATACTTTACTTTTATCAGGATAAAGATCTGCTCATGGTCATGTCAACATCTTTTAGGAGTTCCAGTCCAATAAAATGCAGAGCACCTTTATCCAAGACAACATCATTTAGTCATTTACTGATGGCAGATTTATTTAGAGCATTCCACTCACTTGGCCCCCATACATATTTGCACTGGCTTTCTCTGGTTTTACATTCCCCGCTATAGCAGCGTCCCTGTACAAGTAAAAAAAAACATTTTTAATAAATCAGTCTTGAAATAAGATAATCCATTTACTAATAATAACAGACCAGAATTGACTGTGAGAAGAGAAGAGGCAATGGGAAAACAGTTTAGCTCATTCCACACAAACACTAAGAGACTTCAGATCCAGTACAAAATCATACGCTTTACAGGAAAATGAAAATGAATAAAATGTTGTTTGAATATCTATTTTTTTAAGATCACAAGAAAATGTGCGCTAATAGGGTTGAAGTGACTGGAATGTAAAGGCAATTTTTAGTTGCAAATACTAGTTTAGGATTATGCTCGCTATTTTTTGGTGGTGGCGTGGTCCTGTGCTCCCCCTACAGTTGGAGAGTGTAATTTACTGCAATGAAGACAAATTACATTTTGACACAGCTGCATTTGCATGGCCCTGCTGGGCTTGTCCAGTTAAATTAAATTCAAATTTATATGTGTAGTGCTTTTAAAGCTGATGTTATCACTAAGCAGCTTCACAGAAATTCAATAATAGGACAAGAGAATAAACAATTCATCAAAAATAAACTTGAAAAAACAACATCACTACCGTGGCATTAGCACAGACCATCTTGCTTAGTGGAAGTTAGTATTTTTTACACTTTAAAGTGTAAATTTCAGGGTTTCTGGACTAAAAGTTGATGTGCATCAGCTCTGCTAAATTATGTTAATAACTGTATGTCTTTTATACCAGGACCACGGCTACAGCTATCCATTATCATAGTGCTAACTGCATGATGAAGTCGTCACACACTTGGGTCAAACCACATTGAGTTGAATTAGGCCTTCAGCGAGTTAGCTTAGCCTAGAAGTTGAAGGCTAAGCTATGGAGTGACCAGGTGTAAACGTGCTGAGCGATACAGAACTGACACCAATAGTGAAACAAGCATGTTGACTGACACGGTAGAGTAATATTACAGGATTTTTATATTGGACAAATATAAGTCTGCAGCGTTACACAGTCCTCCCGAGAGATACCATGCACACCTCACCAAAGTTACATAGTGGGAATGACGAGACACCATTCTGCCCATTATGAGTCAAAGTACCAACAACACGACTTTGAAGCTGATGCTGAATAATTTTAAAGT